>NW_020537387.1:0-19751 GCF_003426905.1 Ctenocephalides felis
ACGTTACACAATATTATATTAATCGAGAATGAGTTAAAGCGGTGTTCCAAATTAAAATTCCGATTTTGACTGCATTCCTCTTAAATATATTTTTCTGTTTATTATAATTTACAGAGATCAGAATTAAAGGGTTCTATGAGCTATTTTGATGATAATACATCGGTTTTTATAGATGGTTGTCCCAAACATTTGTCTCTTCTCTATTCGATAAACTTTATTATTACAACTTCTGTAGTAGTGATAAATTTTTTTTATTGATTCAACAATTTCAGACAGGGGCTGTTTTATTTGGAAGCAATTGCTATTTATATTTTATAGTTGCCAGTAAAATTAATAATCATTACCGCTTGGGTTTAGGTTGCCGGAGAAGAGCATTGATCCTGGAACCTGATTCAAATGCCATAGTTCTTACCATTGACTCATGAGCAAACCCTATATATAATTGTTAACATGAATATGCAGTATTTGCCATTTTGTAACATTGCAACTATACTGTGCAAATACTAACTCTACTATCTCAATTGCTGAAACTATTATAAATTACAAGATAAATTACAAGAGAACTTCAAGTTCTTTGTTAAAATTTAAATAGTTTTCATAAAGAAATTATGAATGATAATTCATGGCAAATGAAAAACATAAATATAAAAAGCAAATTATTTAATAAATTATTATAACAGCATACTAAAAATTTCAAGGCCTCACATAATATTACAAATAATATCAAAATATTTATTGAAGACAAAATGAAAGTTATAAAAGTACGCGATGTAAAAAGTGATAAAAAAACATCATGTCACAATCCAAAATATATAAGCGATATATTAACAGTAAAAGCATCATCTAAAAAGCTTTCCAAGCGTTCATAAAATAAAAATAAAACATTATTTCTCCTGGTAATAAACTAGGTTAAATGTCGCAAAACGTAAGAATGATGTAAGATTTTTCATAAAGTCATATAGCAGCTCAAGTAAAAAAAAAAAAAAGAATAATTTTAGTAATTTTATAAATATAATGGCACTGGCTCTACTATGGCTGTACTTTAAATTTTACTCTATTATAAAAATGCAAGGGCTTTTATTAATAATAAAATGAATATCTTTCTTATCTTTGCTATCACTATATAGCAAGAGCAATTTAAACAAGATTATTCAAATTATGGTTATATACTCTAGTTCGGTATGGCAAACACACCATGCCAAACTATAGCCTGATCGACCTATAGCTGGAATTGAATCATTATTAATTTTTCTAAATACCGTAATAAGAAATTATCAAGAGTCTTCTTTTTGTCACATTTAATTTTTTATTACTGTTTTCAATATCAAGCATGTAAAACTCAATACCTATGGGTAAAAAGACAAAAAAAATTACAATATGTATGTATATGAATTTCATGAAATATATGGTTTATTGTTTATATTATTATTGTTGTTGTTCATATACTCAAATCCACGTACAAATAACAATAAAACAAAGCAGAGTAATTTCTAAGAACTTACTTCAAAACCAGTCTGGGAATGAGAATTAATAGTAAGGAATAAACAATTGTATGTATTATAGTTGGTTTGATCTATAGAGTCTATAGAAGATATAGAGCATCTATACCTAGCTTTACTATAGATTCATTATATACCTTTATAATAGAAGTATATAGTAAATCTATAATAAAGCACCACATAAAACGAATTTATAAATTATAATAAAACTCTTTCAAAGATCGTAGTTGGAATGAAAGAAGAGTTGAAACCCCGTTGAGACATTGAGAACTGCCTCCACTTTCTAGAAAACTAGATCACTCACCTCAAAGGTCAAAATCAAAGTGTCTAATGATAAAAGCACAGAAACAACCTAAAGTGATTTTCTTTCGCTCTCTCGTCTTTGCTCCCTATTGTTTGTATCGTGTTCTCAGGGCACATACAACACAATATGTCAACTTATCTATTTCGAGAAGGGTCAAGCACCATTAATCTAAATGTTTTGGTTGTACCTCTCAGCGAAAGGCAAACGGCCCTCGGGGTCAGAGGTTTTTCGCCAAAGACCTTTCACGACCTTTTCATAGGTCCGGATTAAGGTCACTGATTTGTTTTGTCTCTGGTCGGATTTAGTTAAGTCAAAGGTAGTACCACGGAAATGACAATTAATTAGAAGGATAACTGGGAGAAATACATACGACTATTTTATTTTGCATGTTAAAATAGTGATGAGTATGAACTTTACCATCAATTTAGAAAAATTCAGTGCAACAAATTTGTGAAGACAATATTAATATGTATTTTCAAGTAATGGCCATATATCAATTGGAAAATTGGCGATGACGGGGATGCAACCAGGTTTATTTTGCCAAACGCTTCCTACAGCTGTAATATAAAATACAAGAAAATGTATCAATAAATGAAATACAAAAAATTTCTTTAATAATTAAGATCGATTTCAATTTGCACTTCCCTGTTAGCACTTTACCAAGAATTACAGAAAAAGATATCTTTCGATGCAGTGTATTGCTGGAACTTTAGAATGGAAAGAAAGATAAACATTCAACTCAGAAAATTTATCCCGTAGATTGATATATATTTAGATCTTGAAACATTTCAGATGAGGAGAAATGTTTCATAAATGTAAAATAATATAACTGAAAAATAATTTTTTTGCGATTTAAGTTTTTAATTCATAGAACTTTGGAAATATACATTAAGCAATTTATAACTACAGAAATTATTCAAAGTCATTATAAAGCGCCATATCTTATAAATTTATTTTATATTGAATTTAATAGTTATAAAATGTAATTGATTTTCAAATAAAAAGACAAGGTTCTATAATTAACTTCCCGTAGGGCAAGTTATAGTAATCGCAAAAAAATCGAAAATGAAAATTATTATATATCTTTACGTTTCAAAAGCTTCTGAACATTTTGGCATACCTTAGAAAAAATGGATTTATGTGTGTGTGTGTGTGTGCGTGTATGTGTGTGTGTGCGGATACAAATTTTCGTCGACGATTTCGGGAACACCAATCAACCGATTTGAATAATTCAAAAAACATTCGAATCGTATTGATAAGGAGACGTGCTGATTAGTTTTCAGCGAAGGCAGGTCTAGCCGTTCCGAAGATACGGGGCAAAAAGTGCCAAAAATGGTAAAATGGTTTTTAAGAGAACGGAGCGTCCGATTTTAATAATTCAAAGAACATTTTACTTGTATTGACAAGATGAAGAACTGATTAAATTTTTGGGAAGGCAGGCCCAGCGCTTATGGACTCTCAATGAAAATAAGTTAAAAAAATGTCATTTGGCGGTCAAAAATGTTTATTGGACAATTGTACATCAAATTATCAGATATTTTATGGAGATTTTTATAGTGTGTACACATTTTGTGTAATTTTTTTTGGATTCCGCACTAAGATTTTTAATTACGGTACGGGAAGTTCCAGCAATTTGCCTTAAAGCCCTATGCCATGCACCCCACTAGTTGTTTATTTACTTATTTCAGAAAAGAAAGAATCAAGCTAAGTGTTATTTTACCATTTCTTAAAACAACGTAGTCAAAAAGTTAATTCCTCCGTCCAGTCGCAAAAAATTATACAATGACTTAAGACCTAAAATAACCACTTTTATTATGTTTGAGATTCGCAAGAATTCGCCTCCTCATTCCCACACTTTAATTAATCTTAAGCATGAAATCAATAAAATCTGGTCCTATGCATTTAATTCACAAGTAATTTAAGTCAGTCATAAAATAAAGTGTGTTGACAACAAATAAAAAGTTCTCGAATAAAACTATTTTATGGCATTATTACTTAACTACATTTTATTTCTGCCAGGAATACCCATCTTGTTCAATTTTTATTGCAATATGCGCTTAGCAATATCTGAGATTGCTTGCTTACAACATGGGTTGATAGCGATGCATTCTCGAGAAGGATTTGCCAGAACCAAACGTTCGTCTATAATACACATGTTCATATTGCAGACAATCCATGGGAACAGACGTTCAGGAAAGTTTTTCCGAAAGCTCGCTTCGCCATCATCGTATCAGAGCTTTAACCCCGAGCTTTGCTCTTTTTGTCATAGCGCGATTATTAATCAAAAACTTTCAGAAACTATTCGTACGAAATCTACCCACACCCTGGACAGCGCTGCCGCATGACGTACCATTAATTTTCAATTACATAAAACAAGGAATGTGTACTGATTGTTAGTACTGGCGGAATGGGAATTTCAAAAGTTGGCTGGCGAATAGATGTAAAACGTGAAAAAAATTCGGATAAGGAGTGTCGAAATTTTGAGTGTTTCGTATAATTAACTACAATGACTACAGTGTTCTAGTAATGCTGTGCATCGAATGTAATTGTACTCATTTAATTGTAGATCTATTAATAGACGTGTCGAAAAATTAATAGGCCAATCATTAAAAGAAAAGGAAACTGCATGGAACCCATTCTGCAAAAACGGTGCTTCCTCAAGGACGTCGTTAAAGGTGAAGTATAAGGACTAAAGAAATAGAGAAGAAAAAAATGCAGATGGCCGATGTTTTACGTGAGAAGAGAAAATACAGGAAACTGAATGCCGAAGAGCAGGATCAGGACATATAGAAGCAAAAGTTTGTAAAAAATGTATAAAAATGTATAAAAGGTGTTTAATGGTAATAGGAATAGTAAACAAGAAACGAAAACGAAATCATTGATTTGTGGTGGCTCTCACTCCACGGACCTGCCTTCGGGCAAACTACATTTATTATTTATGATTCAACTTTATTACAGCAGTATTCAATTTTTTTGGTACTGAAATACTGAAGTGATATAATTTTAATTCAGTTCCCGTAAAAAATACCCGTTTTTATCTGCACGATGTAATATGATCAAAGGAAGCTCGTGTTGATTTTTTGGCTGTAAATACTGTATTATTTAAAAGCAAATATGACAACCTTTGAAAGCAAATATTAGTCGAAATCCATGAAACATATAAAAAATCCAATTTAGCAATTATTCACTTCTATAAAGAGTACCGAGGATTATACGCGCTTGAAAAATACATTTCAGAGAATTTGATTTTAAAAATAATTCCATGAAAATAGAATATTATAAATATTATAATATTTTCAAACAGAATACATTTAATTTAAATGATTAAAATCGAATTATTAGAATTATAGATTATTAAAATCGCAATTTAATTACATCACAATACGTTAAAATTATATCACTACGGAATTTTAGTAACAACTTCAAAGATTATATTAAATTTTACAGTAAAGATAAATAATATAATATAATATTTAGAATATTATCAATTTGAAAATTATAGGCTTTGACTTGACTGTTTTTCAATAATTTTTTTCTTTTTTTCATTATAAACACATCATGTTAAACATTATATTTCCAATTTACATTTGAAAAATATAATATTATCTTTTATTATTTTAATAGAAAAAAAAACGACTTGAGCGATTATTTAAACTTCTTGTAGGGTAGGTTATACTAATCGCAAAAAAATCAAAATGAAAATTTTTGCATATCTTTACGTTTCAAAACTTTCTGAACATATTGGCATACTTTATATTAAAAACGATGGATGTATATGTGTGTGTGCGGATACAAATTTTCGTCGACGATTTCGGGAACACGAATCATCCGATTTGAATGATTCACAAAACATTTGATCCGTATTGATGGGGAGACGTGCTGTATAGTTTTTAGCAAACTTGCCCTAAGGCACGATAGCATGCACCACTAGTTTTTATTTACAAAAGCCATAGAATTTTGTGCTTTGGATCGATAAAATATATGAAAATTGGCGTTTTCGCTCACACGCTGTTATGGAATAAACACTTCATTATCCCACTTCATCACAAAACCTGCGCAAAGCAGCATTTTTAATTAAAAATAAATTTTACTTTCAAAGAAAGCGACAAGTTTCCCATCATTTCTCCAAGTGCAATCATAGAATAATCGTCGGATTAGTTCCTATACGACGATTTATCATTCCGATGAAACTTTATGCAGAAGCGATAATTCCAATAATAGAAAATGTTCCGTCGCGTTATCGGAATCGTGCTAGAGTACGTCTCTTTATCTATTGTGTGATAAGTCGCGGTTTCCCGGCACAAGTGTAATTCTGAGAGGGTATATGTGATTAACTTTTGTTTTGCAAATGGGGTAATAGAATTTGATAACTTTGGAATATCTCGAAACCATTCATAAGGGATGAATGAACAATAACGTGTTGGAATTATAGAGATAAATGATTGTAATTACTGCATTTATAGGTCGCGGATTTGACACCAAATCTCAACAGTACAATTATGTATTTGTCCTTTAATCAATAATAACATAACAATCAAAAAATTAACATGAGTTTCCTCTAATCATAGTATTTTTTACGCGAATCAAATTAAAATTATTTCATTAGAAAGCTCGTTAGAACGATTGAACCTGCATCAGAAATCCCGGGTTCGATCACGCTTCAAGTATCCTGATGTCAAGCAGTAGTGACAACGGTTTTTACTTCCGGAAATATAGATAGCAATATCAATATGTTCCTAAGTGAAATAGTTTTGATCGGAAATTGTAGCTTCAATAAATATTCGCCCTATTACAGAAATTATAATAATAATTCATCACACAGAGTTAACACAACCGTTTGTGTAACTATTTTTTTTAACTTTAAACTTTTCATTTTATTTATTTGGTGTTCTAAAAATGTATTCTATTTAATTGTGGACGTCAACTGTAATCAGTAGCTACCTATCTGTAGAACCGACTTACATAAAGTCAAAATAGCCCAACAGCTTATAAGACTCTTAAGTTCTTATTTATTTATGTTCCAAAATAATAGAAAAAACCAAAGTCACTATAGCACATATTTTAGTAACAACTCTTAATTAGTGCCTGAATAGTACTATATTTACTGTTGTAATTAAGATAAAAATATAAACTAATGGTGCATGGCATCGTGCCTTAAGGCAAATTGCTGGAACTTCCCGTACCAAAAATTATTTCTTTAAAAAGATTAATATTTTTGAAAAAAAAATTCTCTGAAAAAATTAGATTTTTGAGAAACTATAAATTTTTGACAAAAACTTACTTTTTTAAAAAAAAAGACTTTTTGAAGAAAAATTTATTTTGAAATATATTGGAAATTCTAAACTTTTTTTCAAAGCAATCGTACTGCTTTAACTACATAGAGACGAAATATCAAAGCGCGTAAGCGCCGCGTCGCCGTCTAACATATAAAAAACAAAATTTATACTTGTTAAAATCTCTATAAAATATCTGATAATTTGATGTGCATATGTCTAATGGTCATTTTTGACCGCCAAATAGCATTTTTTTTTACTTTTTTTACTAGATCTCCGAAACCGATAGACCTATCTCAATGAAAATTTGATCAGTTCTTCATCTTGTTAATACAAGTAAAATGTTTTTTATATTATTCAAATCGAACGCTTCGTTCTCTTAAAAACTGAGTTATCGTTTTTGCCACTTTTTGCCTCATATCCTCGGAACGGCTAGACCTGCCTTTGCCAAAAACTAATCAGCACGTCTCCTTATCAATACAAATCGAATGTTTTTGAATTATTCCGTGTTCCCGAAATCGTCGACAAAAATTTGTATCCGAACACACACATCCATTTTTTCTAAGGTATGCCAAAATGTTCGGAAGGTTTTGAAACGTAAATATATATAAAAATTTTCATTTATCGATTTTTTTGCGATTACTATAACTTGCCCTACGGGAAGTAAACAATAATTTGAACCTGTTTCAATAAATTATTTACAATGCTAGTCATACAATCAGTTACATTACAAATAATAATGACTGATGTGCCATTGTACTTTTTTATAAATTCATATTCAAATGATCAGAAAAAGTAACCTTCTTTACCTTGCTTACTACCTCATACCTTTCTCTAGTTATTTTTTTTCATTCAAATTAATTTTATATTTCATTGTTATACGAAAATACTGAAACTTGGTAAAATAAAATTAACCCAATCTCTGTATATAACTGGTAAGTAATAATTAATATTTTGAAAACATGTAAAGGCAAACGTATGAAAAATTTAAAAAATAAATTAAAAAAGGATGTATTTTTTTGAAAAATGTTATTAGATTAGTAACAAGAATACAAAATGATGCTTTACATTCAACATTAAATGCGCTCGATACAAAAGTCATATAAAAATATGAAAAAAGAAGATTTAGTAAGAAAGAACATTGGTTTAAATATCTAAATATTATAAGCTTGAATAGGTAATTTTAAAGGTGTATTTATACTAAAAAAAAACCAAGTAAAAGTCAATAAACATTCATATATTTCGCTTTGATCTTAAATTTCAGGGTTTTTTTGTTCGATGATTCGATCGGCGAGTATCTCTCTGTATGTTTTCTAGTGTATTTTATTGCGTGGAACCAGTATAGATAAGCGTAAGTATTTTTGGAGATTTCCCAGGTGAGTAGAAAGTGTACCAGCATCGTTACCCGTTACGACTCCCAGACGATTCGGGTTTCAAACTTAGCACTACTACAGAGTACTGGGACACAAGCCACTACCAGAAGGCTTACTGCGATCAGTAATTCACCGCTTAATACTCTAAATGGCATATATATATATATATATATATATATATATATATACATATATATAGACTTACTATCATAGTAGTTGTTTCAGGCTTACATTGGCCAAATGGGATTGCACTAATTGTAAGTAAAATCTGATGTAATTAAAAATAACGAATTGATTGTAATTATGTGCGCAGAGACCGACCGGCATTGGAATCAAAAAAACATATTTGAAATAATTAGCCTACATTAAAAATAAAATTTTGTAAATTTATTCACTAAGTTTTTGTGCCCAGGCAAGTGCACATAGATTCAATTTAGCATTTTTTAAATTCAGAAGGTCCAATGTTTCAATTATTAATAACTTAATTTGACCATTAGTGTAACGTAATTAGTGCAAAGTAATAGAAGTATTTTTATTCCACTGATTAACAATCTCGACGTAGACCGAAACGTATGGATTTGAAAGTATTTATTACTTCATTATTAATGACATCGGTTTTCCTTGGAAATATAGATAGCCATAAGTTTTCAAGTAAAAATAGCCCTTTTCCAATATTGCTGCATCAATAAAAATTCATCACTATTACAGAAATTGTAATAATAAAATTCATCACACAGAGATGGGATAACTCTATAAAATGGGTTGCCATCTATAAAAAATAATAATAAAAATTAATTAAATAATATAATATATATTTTTTTGGAATTTTACATAGACTCGTAATTTGAGTCAAAGAAATTTGTAACGTAATCATGAGCAGAAACACCAAATTTTAACCCACGAAAGTGTTTTCCACAAGAGTGTCGCTGCTGTACGGAACAGCGTGTTCATTAGTAGTGTCACCGAAAAGACCAGGCAGAATGATATCTGTATTTTAAGATGATTATAACATTATAAATAAAAATGTGTTAAAAAATTTAAAATTGCGCTTTTAATAAACTAAAAATTATAATAAAAATAGACAGAGAACCTGTCGTCCATGGACGACATCCGTACAAACAGCACGTAAAGCTGAGACCATCCATGGACGACACGCGTATACACAGGTAGCCGAGTAGATGTCGTCCATGGACGACATTCGTAGTGAAAGGGTTAAGAATTGAACGTAAAACTAATGAAAGCCATTACACATCATTTCCTCTGAATGAGAATTTCCTGAATTATATAGCGATGAAGATTATTTCTCTGCAAATGAATAAAAAAGCCATGTAGTTACGAAGTTATATCACCCCGTTTCAAATATAAATGGACATCTCGCTATGAGCATTTTCTTCAACTGAATGTAATTCAATACAAATGGTAAGTTCCAATATTACAGTCTTCGTGTAGCGTGATTTTTTCCCATTCGATTTTCACTGATATGATACAGAATTGTAAGAAATTGTTTCAATTTGGCATCGGAGCCAAAGAGCCAGTATAACGTGGGATATCTCAGTGGAAAAATCTATATCGCCTTGCTAGACATGATAATCTCATAGTGTACGTCGCAGATTATAAGGATAAAATACGGGAACGTTGAACTTTGCAAAATGTGAGTACATTTCATGCAAGGGAGTACGTTTGCGGGTGCAAATGATAAATAATAAATAAAATTTCATTGATTAGTTATGCACTGGAAGAGAAAAAGTTTAACTGTGTGCGTTCTAAAAATCTGTACCTATCCTAGTATTTAGTTAAGAATGTCCCTTGGCTACCCACCAAATGGAGAGTAAGATAAAATACTATGTGAAATTAATTAATTAGGTATAGTTTATGGGTGAGTGTAGAAATTTTCTTGTTTTATATTATTATGTAATTACCATAGAAATGTTTAAATTAATATTTTTTGTTTTATTATTTTACGTGCATGAATGATACTCTTCTTTGAATAAAATTAGGAACAAAAAAGTATATTGACTATTGCTTCTATAAATTTATTTCTAAACATGTACACTTCACTTTCTACATTCTATGTAAACAATATAATTTTTTTTAATCATTATTAAAAATGCATCTCCAAATACTACAAAACAATTTTCTTTAAGTATCATTTAAATTTACATATGTTTTATATTTTCTAATGTATGCAAAATACTTGTTTCGACGAACACATCTCATTGTAAAGAAATTGCATTCTAAATATCGCTTGGATAATTATTATAATAATCCATAGATTTTTTTTAGATAATAACTAATTTCTGGTTATAAACGGAAACTCTCAAGACTTATGATATTTCTTATTACAATAAATTATTAAAAACAACATAATTATTCACGACTGTGCCTTCAGAAACATTCTTGTGAATATTTTTTGAGAATTTCTAGCAAAGAAACAATGCCTATATAATTTGTTTTGTATTGTATAGGTCACAATTTGATATTGCAATTTTGAGTTTAATAATTCGACAAAATGCAGTTACAAAAATATAGTTCATAATAATTACATAAAATCACTTACATGCTGCTTTTAAAATATTTATAATTAACCAATCAACGGATTCTGTATTAGAAAAATCTATTTTACTTTGTCTGTATTTTGGTTTATGGGAAAATGGTTGTTCCAAATAAACAGAATGATAAGTTATTCTCCGCAAACTCTTTAAAGCATAAAATCATTTTAAGATTATTGAAGTTTTTGTAATATTTAGTATAACCATTTGCGGTTTTATGTTTTACTGAACTCGTCATATGAATATTTTCTTTATATAATTATATGGCAATTGAAGCATCTAAAAAAATATATTTTTTTGCCTTTTTCAGTTCATAAATAGCTTCAACAACAAAACTGTAATGTATATAAACTCAATCATCGGCAGTATTGTCGTAGGGCAGGTCCGTGAGCTGAGTTAAACCTTGATCCAGGGAAGAATAGTGTGAGAGATTTCCCATTTCACACCGAAGTACACAAAATGGGCTATTCTTAATTGGAAACATATTCTTGTGCCTATATTCTTGCACCTATATTTTCAAGTAAAAATGAACATCGCTACTGTCCGATATCAGGTTATCCAAAGTTGGAATTCACAACCCTCTCCACACGCCATGGAACACCCATCTATATTCTGTCTTCATAATAAGTTTATATTTTTGAAGATCCTCTTCAATAAATCATCTACTCAGTTCGCTAATTATCACGTCTTTGAATAGTAATATCAAGAACATATTCAAAATAATATTTGCCTGAAAGTTTTCCGCGATTTCCTATCTATAGTTCTATCCTCAGATCTGAGAGAGCTTCAAACAAACCACAGAGTTCATTGCACAAGGCAAAGAACAAAAACTATATAGGAAAATCAAGCAAAAAGATTAAGAGAGATCTCAACCGGAATATTGCAACGTCTGTGCTATCTGTATGTCTATTGGGCAGATGTGTCTTATCGTTAGTTAGGCAGATAGAGATATTTCTTATATCAAATTAGATACGGAAACAGAAATAAAATATTTCAGTCAGCCGAGCAAAATATACTAATTTATAAATTTATAAATTTAATCTGTGCTATTTTTAATTTTACAGCAAAACATGTATGTATTACGTTCTATGGATCAAGTCCACATACTTGTCAAGTAAAATGTACTATTATATTCCTATATTATTTTTTATCATCTTAAAATAATCACACATGTAAAGCTGGATGAAACGTAGAATTTTGAGTAAAGTGGACATATGAGATACTTTGTGAACTGTGCAGCACTATAAGCGGATCATATTTCCTATAAAATTCACTGTTATTATTCACTCTGGACACCATAAAAGAATGTTGCAAAAGGGCGAACTGAAGCCCTTACACAACAGACGGCAAAATAACAATCTTTCAGATACAAACACATAATATATAAACATTCAGAGGCAAATTCTACAAAAAATAGAAATGTTATAGTAACGCTATCTTACGTGTCTATCTTCGTATGAATCAGTAGTAACAAACTGTCAACATGCTATAAATTTGTTGTGCGATCAAGCGTTTCGTACATAAAACCTAACCATAAAACGTGCATCAATCTGATGTATCATTGATAACATATATGTAAAGTTAGGTTTTATGTGAAGAAAGACTAATCGCACAGCAAATACATAGCTTTTTGATAGTTTGTTACTACTAATTTATATGAAGGTAGACCCCTAGCATAGCGTTGTCATAACATGTCTATTTTATCTGAGAATTGGACCCTTATATTATAAGGCATAGGTGTATATTGAGGAGGATAAAACCTCGTGATATAACATCGAACTAGAAATGAGTCAATATGAATAAAAATCATTTAATAATTATAATTTGTAATTAGCAATTTAGGTTCAACCCTTTATCGAACATTCGAATACCGATTCCAAAAATTCAAAAACAGTTCTAAAAGAACAATTTGGGACTTTTGCTTATTAGTTTTTATTACAAATCGAATAACTATAATTTCCAAAAATATGCTAAACATTTGATTGGAATCAAATATTGTTAAAATTCGACGACAACCCTAATTGAATACTAATCAATTTCTCAGAATTTTTACTGCTGTTTAAAATATTCTTATAAGAGTTTTTTAAGATATCAATGGCGAATTAAACTGGTACATTTTTGGTAGATGTATTCATTATGCTAACAAAACATGTGTAATTATTAACTTCCCGAAGGAAAAAGTTAAGTTTTCTCGACGTTTCAAGTCATTCTGAATCGACCATATTTGGAAAAAGTATGCGTGTGTGTGGGTGTGTGTGAACAGATTTTTTACCTTAAATTGACGTTTACCAAGGACTACATATATGATAAATATAATCGTATAGTTGAAAATTTCAACTTAATATCTGAATATTAATTACAATTGAATATGCAACTTGCCTTAAGATAAAATGCCACTTTCAACTAGTTATTAATATTATTGTGACAACGAGCAGAATCTCTCCATTATACTTTTGAACTGAATTGGAGTTTAACTTAACTTGCAAAATTGCTCTATTGAAGAGCATCTATAATTATTATCAGATACCGGAAAGTTCATATGATTTTCCCCAATAAAATTTTGCAGATACCACAGTTTCATCATCACATATCAAATATAGATCAAAAAACTGTATCCAAAATTTCGCCAGTGCATTCGCCTGTCCGAGTACCGGTTGAGTAGAGGCATCGAAACACCTTCCTAAGTCTAATGGAACCGATGGATGGATACATTCAATTAGGATTAGGGCATAAGTGAACCGTTATATATGTTCTCGTTCACTTCACATTCATGCAGACATAGATTGTTACGTAATCACGCTCTCGATACCAGAGCGACTAACATACGTAAACACAAACTGACGACATCGGAAGCTAGAGATACGGCTAATAGTTTAAGAGGATTAATTGTATTTGATAGCTGTTTTACCATAGAATAGCTAATTAAGAAGAAAATCATGAATTCTAACAAAATGATAAAACGCCAATCGATCTCTTATCCAGCAGAGGTCAAAGGTTGATTCGTCTGACTGAATTTGATCGTGAACATAGGGTAGATAAGTGGTCATCAGAATGTAATAAGATTTCCAACAGTTCCAAAATAAAAAGTTAGTCGATATAGAAAATCATCTCTAATTCAGCAAAGAGTTGTTGGTTAGTCTGAATAAATTTATTTGCAAACCTAGGATAGATATGTGGTCATCAGAATTGAATATGATACGATTTATATACTAGACAATACATTTCCCAAATAAGAAGTTAGTTGGTATATAAAAAGCATCTCTAATCCAATAAATGCCAAGAGTTGTTGATCAATTTAAATAAATTTATTCGTAAACATAAAGTAGATACCTGGTCATTAGTATTAAATGTGATACCATTTATTTACTAGACAACATACTGTTCCACAATAAGAAGGTAGGTATAGTCGATATAAATTGAGCAATAATAAGCATGGGAATAAATTTCTTAAATGCTACTTACAAGCAATTATGAAGGATTAACATCCTTGAGAATATCAAAATTAGCATTAAGTATACGATACATAATTCAACCGTCCAAAATTTTCGCAAAAAATTATTATAATAAAAATATCATAAAATTTATAATCATTTTCTAATTAAGATACGATTAACATTGGTATATTTACAAATTTACACCCTCAATCCAATATGTTTGTGAAAAATCATCTCACATAAATATTCGTTCTTTATGTCTGTAATGTAGAGAACAATATTTCTCCAAGACTCTATATAAAAATAAGCCCATATCATTCAAAAACTATCTACTATATCGATAGCTCTAAACGAATTACCTATATTTTTATGAAAAATCCAGTGCTAAAGCTATAAGTTATCTGAAAATCCGGGAGATATGTATAAAATTAAATTAGGTTGAAGCAAAGTTCTCAAAAGGAGAACTCCATGCATTACAGGTATTTCTCGACTTTAGAAGTACTTTAGAAGTGATATTTTCTTTACATGAATATTGCATGAGAGTGGCATCAAACTTATGCTAAACTTATTGCTTATTTAAATAATAAATATTTACTACTGGAAATAATTAAAGTACTGTCTTTTAGTACTTCAAGATTTGCTAGGACAATTAGAATAATTAATTTCAAAACTAAACTTTTATAGCAAATTTTTAAATAAATAGTTTATTAAGGCCATTACTTTAGACCAGAGACAATCACAAAAATTAACAATGATTATTCAAGACCATCCAATTAGAATTATGAGAGCCTGATAACTTTTAAGCGATTTCCTTAACATCTCAATTTCATTATGTTAGATAGTAAATCTATTATTCAATATAAAAATAAATTGCGCAAACAATGTTTCTGCCATTCCCGATCGCTCTTCATGCTTGACTACCATATAATCCTATTATAAAAGTTTCTATTAAATATGCAAATACTCCCATAAGTTGACTTGAACATTTATAAAACGAAAGTAAATTGCAGCCCTAAATGCAGAATAATCCTCAGCCAACAATGTTAGTGCATAATTCTTTCTGTTATGCGATTCCAATACGAGTCGGTAAATATTACAATGTTGTTTTCGCAATAAAGCTCTGAATTTATGGGCCACAAGTTGTGGTCAGTCGTAAAAAAGTTATTCTGTTTACTTTCTTCGGACTCGATCCGATATTTACAGATACTTTACATACCTCTATAAAATCGCTATACGGCTAATTAAAGTTCTGATTCAATCGTGGTACATACCTGAAATAAAAAAAGATTATTAGTGTTAGTTATCACATGACAGAGTTAATTAAAATGATTGAATGGTAATAGATAGAAATATATATTTTCATTCCATTCACGTTATATACTATTCTTCCACAACATTCCTTTTGAATAAATGTCTTTTAAATGTAGTATTTTTGGCTTAAAAATATCTATGCTTCGCTTTGAAAGTGTAAATGTGTTCTGTTAGCATAGTTTTAGATTGTTTGGGATTTTTTAAATTGTTTCTGTATTGCTGAAGTCGTTTTATTAAGTTTTAGCTGATTGCATTGCTGAAGTCATTAAGTTTTAGCTGATTGCACCAATATAAATTGATTTACAATCTAAACAATTAGTTTGAAAAATCTAAGACGTTCGATATTGAATGAAGTTGTTGTTTCAGGAAAATCAGTGTTAGTCATTATGCTAAAATTGTTAACTAGACGGAGTCCTAATTTATTACTATTCCTTCCAAAGAAAATGAAGTTCTTAATTAATCAATGAAGCCTTATACGCTCTAACATTTCTCAAAATAATCGGTTTGAAAAAAAATTAAGACATAATGCATGCAGAAATATATTATTAAAACGTTGAATGTTATATAAAGAAATTAAATATATATCCATATAAGCATCATACTCCATTTAAGTTTGTTCATAAAGTCGTGCAATATTATGATAAGAGTCATATATAATCCTATGATTATTATAATTGCGTAATGGAGTTATAATAAGTATTATGCAAAACTAAACTTTAATTAATATAATTATGAATAAATTTATAACCTAGCTGCATGCTATAAAATAATTAATCTTCTCGTCTTGGCACCGCGAATGTGTCATACTGCACCATAAAAATCGTATCAGCGATAGATCAACTGACATAAAAGCTCAAAAGCTCATATAAAACTTTATATGATTTCGCAAAAGCTTTATCATTCGAGGTAATATTTATAGAAATCTTCAAAAACTTTATTATAGAAAAATATTAAACGTATATTTCATTCGATGTTAAACTAAAATTTCCGAAAGCAAACACAATTTGTAATATTTGGCTGATTTAAAGGGATTTGTATAAACAGATCCGAGTATGTGAAGAAGTAGGGCGAAGAGAATAACACTGCAATAAAAGTCTTATCTTAGTAAAATATATGACTGCCAAGTTAAGGGCGGAGAAAGTCTATAGGGGTGCATATATATTGCGAATATATGTATATGAAAAAATGTATATTATAGTGCTTACATTTCTATTTCGTGAGTATGAATTTTTTTAGAAGATCTTTATTTTAGGCAAAAGTTGTATGATTTATTGTTTTAGTTCTCACCCTTCCTGTTTAGAAGATTACTTTACAAAATTATTTCTACGTATATTTTATATAACTTCAATAACTTGTATTAAAAAAGGCTGATGTAATAATTCAAGAATAATACGTAGATACTTTAGCATGAATTTTATTCAAAAAACTAAAATTTCTAACTTGAAGCAAACTTACATGATTAATCCATCAAAGTCAAAACCATTCATAAACATACTTAACTAGCACCCGTGGTACAAGTTTGTTCATTATTTACTTAAAGCAAAGTCATAGTATATTGTATTTTCATTATGATATTTATTATAATTCTCTGGTATATTATATTTTTATTACACTATATATAGTATATCCCAAGTATTCGAACTCATACACGTGAGAACTATCTATCATACACTCACATTATAACTTTTGCAATTTATCAGAAAAATTTTTGATTGAAGTTTGTAAACGAGTTATGCTCTGAATGACAACTGTTGTCAATAAAAATGGTATATCATTTAGCGAACTTCAATAAACAAAAATAAAACGAAGCTGTGCAGAAAAATATTGACACGAAGTCAAATTTATAATATATGGAACTTTATTATGTCTCTGTTATGTGTACTTTAATACTTATGAGTATATTTAGTTATATTAGTTTCATCAATTGATGTTTATCAATTGCATATGATATTTGCTTTATCTGATGTGCATACAAAATATTGCACATTTAACTGAATCAAATAATTCGATTTGAATGCTGCATTGGCAATAAATGTATTCATACATTTATTTCAATAATAGGATTGAGGATATGTAGTTGGAGTAGAACATATGAAAGAATTAATATTACAGATACGCATGCATAATAATGACAGCATATATAATAGTTTGAAAATTAAATATAATAATAAACACTTACCTACAAAAAAATTGAATTTCATGAATTATTTTTCATTATAAAAATTAATATTGAATATGAAAAAATAGCACTTACAGTAGTAACATTAATCTCTACTTTCACATCAAGATAAAACTCATTTACCTCATAGATCTTTTTATTTTTAAGTTTATTCTATATAATCACAAAATTTAAATTTAATATATCAAAATTGAAAAGGCTTACTACTGGGTAATCTTTTAGATATAATGTTTAATATTTCATATATCATCAAAATTACTGAATGTCTTACTTTTTATAAAGACAGATTGCAATTCAATAAAGAGAATAAAAACATCAAGATAAAAATATTGAAACCGTTATATACTTTATCACATATATTATACATGTACATATTTTGTACTCGTTCTTAATTTCGAAGAAATCTAATATTATATTTGAAAATGTTCACGAATCTAAATTAGATTATATGGGTTTATTTAAAAGGGTCAAACAAATCGTCAGTAACTTAAAAAGCAGAAAAAAATACCAAAAACTATTAGGGTAATAAAATATTAGCGAAATACAAAGGCACAGTTTAATTTAACTTGCAGTTTTATACTTGAAGATCCAATATCTTATTTATTAATTTTATAAGAATTTCACAAAATAAAAGCTAAATTATTCAACTAATGCAAAAAATATGTTTCATTGGGTACATTTTTCACAGAGATCAGACTGTATATAACCTTGATCTAGTATTCCATCAAAAATATTCATCAACAGAGTTGGAATAATTATTAATTTAATTTATCTGTTGTAAAAGTGCTTTTCTAAACGTTGTTGTAAAGGATTAGTTTAGTTGGTCCTTTTTTCCCCATCGACATGTAAGGTTTTATAGAGGGTCAAGAAACAAAATTTATATTATTAATACGTGTAATATAACACAATTGAATAACGAATTTTTGAAATTATATTCAGATATCATAAATTAAATAAAAGAGCTCAAACCAAGGACAAAAAAATTTGTTATGGTGATTGATACAAGACCGTGTATCTTCTGGTAGCAACGTCATAAGAATTAAGGTGATGGTTACACAACTTTTTACTTCTACTATAAAATAGCATAGTTAATTCCAATACTTTACTTAGTTTTGAGAAAGTGGTGGTGGGCTTTTTAGCCGTAGACCTTTAGGCCCCGCTCCACATCTTAAATCCACAACCAAAGGCCGATTCTGCAAAATGGTTCTGAATACTGTTAAAATGCCATGTGATTAAGTGCAGATTTAGATAGAAAACCTAATCTATATTATCATAACTGCATCTTAGTGATATATGGCTTAATTATCATACGAGTGAAGTTGCAATTTATGTGTAAACGCCTGATTGCGCGGCAAATACATGACATTTTGACAGTGTTTAGTACCATTTTGTATGAAAGCGCAACGTAACATAGCCCCTACGAAATTAGTCTATTTTACGGCAAAATCGGCTCCAAAATTGTCATATAAATTATGAATTTATTTGTTGTTCATCTATTCATATGATACAAAATTTTACGTTTACAGAGTACCTTGGTTGTGGTAGTAGCTTGAATAGATAAATAAGTAAAAATCACGAAATGCCTACTGCAATCATAATTTACAGATAATTTAAGCTCAATAACACAAATAACAGGTTGCAACCCTTCGGAAACTTGTCAAGATCGGAATCAGCTAAAATAACATGTAATTAGTGACCGACCCGCGTCAGTTGGAAAACCGCGCACTGTTTTTCGGGAACATTACCCGTACGCGGTGCGTGCTGGCTCTGGCATAAAACTGATGCACGAAATGCACGCAACATATCCGACAGAATAAATCAATTTTCCT
>NW_020537388.1:0-23135 GCF_003426905.1 Ctenocephalides felis
GAGAAGGTTCTCGAAACGAAATCTAGGAGTTATAATGGCCCGTACGAAGCAGACAGCTCGCAAGTCCACCGGTGGCAAGGCGCCCCGTAAGCAGCTTGCAACGAAAGCGGCTCGCAAGAGCGCGCCGGCGACCGGCGGTGTGAAGAAGCCGCATCGTTATCGGCCTGGCACCGTAGCTCTGCGTGAGATCCGTCGTTACCAGAAGAGCACCGAGCTTCTCATACGAAAGTTGCCGTTCCAACGTCTAGTGCGCGAGATCGCTCAGGACTTCAAGACCGATCTGCGTTTTCAGAGCTCCGCCGTCATGGCATTGCAGGAAGCTAGCGAGGCCTATTTGGTTGGCCTGTTCGAAGATACAAACTTGTGCGCGATCCACGCCAAGCGCGTAACCATCATGCCCAAGGATATTCAACTAGCTCGGCGTATTCGAGGAGAACGCGCTTAGACGCCTGTCGTCCTATAAAACAAATCGGTCCTTTTCAGGACCACCAAAATGATCAATTAAAAGAACTTTTATTATTTTTCAAATTATTTTATTTTGCAGAATTATTCCATCGATACGTTAGAAATTTTTATTGATTTTTTTTTTTAATTGAAATTATTGACAACACACATGATTTGACTTGTTGAATAGTGTGTTGTTGTGTTAAGTTTAAAAAATATTATAGTTGAATTTGTAAAATTCGTCATGAATTTCTGAAAGCTTCTTTAAAAAATTCTAAATTTAATTAATATGGGCGAGTTGCCGTTCTGATGATAGAAATTTATATTATATATATTATATATATATATTTATATATATAAATATTTTTTTTTGATTGTATATTTTTTAATTTCATATATAGTTATTTAAAGTTATATAAATTTTCTTTTTCGAATACGATATGAAAAAAAGATTGAAACTTCATAAATTATTAATGATTATATTTTATTTCATTAATTAATTTCCATTTACTTATTATTTATATAAAAAAAAATTAGAAAAAATTATGAATTTAATTATTATGAGAGTTGCCGTTCTATGTATAGTTGATTTATTTAAAGTGATATATAAAACTTTTATTAATAAATTATTGATTATATTTCATTTGATTAAGATAATTTATTCATATAAAATTATTTAAAAAAAAATAATAAATAAATAAATAAAATTCAGCGATTGATATTGAACAACTCCCTACCAAAGACGAAATTGAAAATTGAAAAGACTTTGACTTTTAAATTTCGTCAATGACACAACACGGCGGCGAGGAACACAGCGAGCGTTGCTGCGCTCCTGTTACAAATATTTTATTAAAATTTTTTCCGAAGTCCACGAAAAGGCTATAATATAAGATGATAAGATATATATAAGTAAAATAATAATGTTCTTTGATAAAAATTTATTGTTAGTCCTGAAAAGGACTTTGTGCAAACATTTTCGTTTGCTGTTGTGTAAAAAGATAATGAAATGTTTTCACTTCTTTTTCGGTGACGCTTTTTTCAAAGGTTTGGCTACTTTTGATGTCTTCTTTGGCGATTTAGGTTTCTTTGCGGCTGCGGTCTTGACGGTTTTCTTCGTTTTGCTCGTTGCCTTGGCCGATGAGGCTTTCGTCGACTTACCCTGAATGGTCTTCTTCTTATCGACTGTCGTCTTAGGTTTCGCCGACGACTTTTTTAATGTGCCCGCTGCGGATGCAGACTTCTTTTTAGGGGACGAAGCAGGTTTGGCGGCGCCCTTCGACTTTGCTGTCTTCGATTTTGCTTTTGCCGCTGGCGTCTTAGCGGTCCTGGCTTTTCCAGCCGAAACACCGCTTTCGCCGCCGCTCTGTTTAGCGTTCGCGGCAAGTTTGAACGAACCCGAAGCACCTTTGCCTTTTGTTTGAATCAGTGTGCCCGCTTGAACAGCTGACTTTAAATACTTTTTAATGAACGTTGACATTTTCTCGGCGTCGATTTTATAATTGGCCGACATATATTTCTTAATCGCCTGCAGCGACGATCCGCCGCGTTCTTTCAGACTTTTAATAGCGTTGTTTACCATTTCAGATGTAGGAGGATGGGACGGCTTCACTCGCGGTTTTTTAACAGCCGCAGTCTTGCCCTTTTTCGGCGATGCTGTCGCTGGCGCAGCGGTTGCCGCCGGCGACGTAGATAAAGCGTTATCTGACATTATAGTAAAAAATCGTAGGTTAAAATGTAAATCTAACACGTGATTGGTTAAATATGTTAGGGGCGTGGCCAAAAACTATATTCGAAAAGTGTAGGACCGAGGAGAAAACAATAATATTTGAAAATTTTACAAAAATGTAAATTATTTGTAAAAAATTAAGAGAGTTCGGTCTGAACCGCCGAGCAGTGCACATCGTAGAGCAAAAGTGAAATAGTTATAGTGGTTTAAAAGCCTATGTTAATGAAAATAATTAAAAAACAAGGTGCTAAAATTAAAGTAACTAAAAATGTAAATGTAATAAATACTATTAAAGAAATGGCTTCCAACCCGTCGACATCGACGCGCACGATGGAAGCCACAAAACAGTTACAAAACGAGTTTCCGAAAGGCAAATTTATTGGTGTTAACAAATTTGAACCTTTAGCTTGTACTAATGTCAGCAAAGAAGTGGCTAAAATACTAAACATTGACAATAAAGATAGTGTGTGTGATGATAATAGTGAAAATGTAAAGAGACGCCGTGTAAATCCTGAAATAAGTGATGAACAAAGTATTAAAAATAGTGAAAAGAAAGTGAACGCATGTGAAAAAGATCGTTTACCTTCAAAAATGCCACCCATTATTATCAATGATGACTTCAGTGATTATAAAACCATATGTGACATAAACAAAGTGACAATTAACAAAATAAGTGTGACATATAAAGGTGAAAAACAATACATAGTGCGTACAAACAACATTCACGATTTTAAAATTGTGTATGACAAATTAAAAACCCTGAAAAAAAAATTTTTTACGTTTCCTCAAAAAGAGCAAACGCTTCAAAAGATTGTAGCCACAGGTGTACCACCAAACACCGATCCCCAAACAATCATGACCGAACTTTTAAATGAATTCTGTCGAGTAAAACATGTTATTCAAATGACTAAAGTGGATAGTCTTGGCAGAAGACTAAAACTCCCAGTTTATGCCATATTATTCGACCACGAACAGGACATGCAGATAATACGAAACAAAAAACTGCTAGCTGGCTTCTCGGTTAAATGGGAGCGCTACAAGTCAAATGGTAACATAATCCAATGTTATAATTGCCAAAATTTCGGACACACGTCAAGTTATTGCAATATGGACTTCAGATGTGTCAAATGTAAAAACGAACATAAGCCGTTTGAATGTACCAAAACAACTTTAGAAAAACCAAAATGTGTAAATTGTAACGAGGAACATCCCGCAAACTACAGGCAATGCTCTACGTATTTGAAACTTAAAGAGAAACGACTTGAGCTCCTAGCAAAAGCAAAACAGAAAATATTTATACCAGCGCCACCTCCACCACCGCTCATCAGAAAATTCAATGCCGTTATTAGCGATCAGAGACAATTCCCTAGCTTACCGCAACACCATACTCCACTAAACAATATAAATACCGAAGATGGACAAGCAGTAAGAGAGACTACACCTCAAATATTAGACGAACAAGGCACCACAGAAACTGAAAACTCAACATTAAAAGGTATGCTCGCAAACTTTAATTTTATTAAACAGGTCTTTGAAAAACCAGCTATCTAAGCATCTTTCAATAGATTATTGAATCTTGCAAAAATCCTCAATACAGCTAATGAAAATGATATTGATAACATTCTAATTGAACATTTTACAAATAGCAAATAAATGTCTAATACAGTTAATATTCTCTATTGGAACGCAAGGGGGCTTCTCTCCAATGCGGTTGAATTTAAATTACTTTTAAATAAATACAAAATTGATATAGCTCTTGTTTCTGAAACATTACTTAAACCAAAAACAAATTTTTTTATCCCCAATTTTATTGTATATAGAAAAGACATAACGGAAAATGGCGGTCGCGGTACGGCTCTTATCATAAGAAAATCAATTAAACATGAATATATAGAAACCAATATCCTCAAACATGCTGAAGCAACAGCGATTACAGTAACCTACGGTAAACAAGAAATCGCAGTTGTTTCAGCATACTTCCCAAACAATAAACTGTGCGAATCTGATTTGGACGCACTGGCTAAAATACGACCGCATACTATAGTGGCGGGCGATTTTAATGCCAGACATCCAACTTGGAGATGCAGCAACAAAAACACAAATGGCATTAAACTAAACAACTATGTTTTCAATAATATTGAAGAATTACAGCTACATTTTCCTCATACACCAACACATTACCCAGATATTCCCCATCATACTCCTAGCACAATAGACTTAGCAATAACACACAATATACAAAACATTTCTGCACTTAAGACATTAGATTCCACCAACTCCGACCACAATCCAGTTATACTAAATATAGCAACTGGAAACACTTCAATTCATGAGCAAACACACATAAAGTATTTCGACTACAACCTAGCAAATTGGCATAAATTCAGACAAATACTAAACAAAAATATTTCTATGAAACAATCACTTGACACTACTACTGACATTGACACAGCTGTTATTAACCTAACCACAAACATACAAAATGCAATATCCGCATCGATTCCTTTAGTTAAAAATAAATCTAAGCAAAATATTCCACCTGAAATCTTACAACTTATCAAACATAAAAATAGAATTAGAAAACAATGGCAACTATCACGAAATCCGCTTCTCAAACCTCTGCTCAACAAACTAACCAAAGAAATATCCGAATCCCTAAAAAATCATTATAACCAAAAATGGGAAATTAAAATGGAACAAACCAACAAAAATCACAATAACATTTGGCGATTAGCCAAACAACTAACCTCACCACCTGAACCCATACCACACTTAAAAACCAAAAATAAGACTATCTACACGGACAAAGACAAAGCAAATTTAATAGCTCATGAATTCAAAAAAGTACATAACCAAAACTCAAAACTAGGACACGATTACACAAACAATCTTGTCAATAGTACTCACGAAATATACTTCTCACATTTTAAACCAACACGTGACATAACAATGTGGACAAAACCTCGTCATATTAAAAATATCATTAAAAAATTTAAGAACAAAAAGGCTCCAGGCAATGACCGGATACAAAACATTATTCTTAAAAATCTTCCCAATAAAACACTAGTAGTTATAACAAAAATAATTAATGCAATGCTAGATTTAGGTTTTTTTCCAAATCCATGGAAAACATCCCTGATCCTGCCATTTTCGAAGCCAAAAAAACCACCTGAAAAACCCACTAGTTACAGACCAATTAGTTTACTTTGCACTTTGAGTAAAGTAGCTGAAAAGGTTATTCTAAAACTTTTTAAACGACATACTGAACTAAACAAACTAATTCCAAACACCCAGTATGGGTTCAGGAATCACCACTCTACTTTACACCCTCTATCTATACTAAATACCCACATTAAAGAAAAATTCAAAGTAAAACAACATACCGGAATGATATTATTAGACATAGAAAAAGCCTTCGATACAGTTTGGCACGAAGGGTTGCTATTCAAAATGATTAGCCAAAAGTTTCCAGCAAACCTAACACACATAATAAAATCTTATCTCGAAAATAGATATTTTAGAGTCATTATAAATTCCTCACATTCAAAACCCATCCTTATTACCTCCGGACTCCCTCAAGGATCCATCCTTTCACCCGCACTATTCACCTTTTACACACATGATTTCCCACATAATAACGACACCGAACTATTGATGTTCGCCGACGACACCGCCATTTTCACGTCAAACAAATCTTTCAAAAAAATAGAAAAGAACTTACAACACCACTTACACAATATATCGAATTACTTTGAAAAATGGAAAATTAAGTTAAATGTAAAGAAAACAGAGGCTATTTTATTTACTAGAAAAACAAAAAAATTTATTCCTCAAAGTCCAGTTAAAATTAAAAATGCGAGCATCCCATGGAAAATACAAGTTAAATACCTTGGACTGTTGTTAGATAGGAAAATGAACTTTACAGCAATGATTAATAATAAACTAGCTCTCAGCCATTCCATAATGCAAAAAATTCAACCACTTCTACGTAACAAAAAACTGAATTTAAAAAATAAAAGACGGCTTTATCTTGCACTGATAAGACCAATCCTCACATACGGTGCTCCTGTCTGGAGCAAAACTTCAAAATCCAATATTACTTTATTACAAAGAATGCAAAACAAAAATATGAGAATTATTTTAAATAAAGTTTTTAATGAAAGAACAAATAAATATTACTCTAACAAAATATTACATAAAGAAGCCAATATTCCACTTATATCAGAATTCATAACCATCCTAAATACCAAATTTTTAAACAACTGTGAAATGAGTGAAAATTTAACAATTAAGAATATATCAAATATAGCACTAGCAAGTTAAAATTTTATTCAAATATTATAATATAAGTCTTTATTCGTTACTGTTATTATATTATTCTATTTAGTTTTAAGAGTGTACATAATTTGTTAGCTAGTTTTAAGAGTGTACATAATTTGTTAACTAGTTTTAAGAAATACTAACTCAATGAAGTATGTTTTTTTTTAAGCTATTTTCATACTAACCAAAATAAGAGCATCAATTTAAGCAAATAGACCTAAGTATATATATAAAATTCCATAGTAAATTGTAATAATGCCGCAAGGCAGGTGTACAATTAAAAATATCACATGTAACATACAACTATTGTAATATGTAAACAATTCTAAGGAAAATAAATAGTTTTGAAATCAATCAGAAGGTTCTCGAAACGAAATCTAGGAGTTATAATGGCCCGTACGAAGCAGACAGCTCGCAAGTCCACCGGTGGCAAGGCGCCCCGTAAGCAGCTTGCAACGAAAGCGGCTCGCAAGAGCGCGCCGGCGACCGGCGGTGTGAAGAAGCCGCATCGTTATCGGCCTGGCACCGTAGCTCTGCGTGAGATCCGTCGTTACCAGAAGAGCACCGAGCTTCTCATACGAAAGTTGCCGTTCCAACGTCTAGTGCGCGAGATCGCTCAGGACTTCAAGACCGATCTGCGTTTTCAGAGCTCCGCCGTCATGGCATTGCAGGAAGCTAGCGAGGCCTATTTGGTTGGCCTGTTCGAAGATACAAACTTGTGCGCGATCCACGCCAAGCGCGTAACCATCATGCCCAAGGATATTCAACTAGCTCGGCGTATTCGAGGAGAACGCGCTTAGACGCCTGTCGTCCTATAAAACAAATCGGTCCTTTTCAGGACCACCAAAATGATCAATTAAAAGAACTTTTATTATTTTTCAAATTATTTTATTTTGCAGAATTATTCCATCGATACGTTAGAAATTTTTATTGATTTTTTTTTTAATTGAAATTATTGACAACACACATGATTTGACTTGTTGAATAGTGTGTTGTTGTGTTAAGTTTAAAAAATATTATAGTTGAATTTGTAAAATTCGTCATGAATTTCTGAAAGCTTCTTTAAAAAATTCTAAATTTAATTAATATGGGCGAGTTGCCGTTCTGATGATAGAAATTTATATTATATATATTATATTATATATATTTATATATATAAATATTTTTTTTTTATTGTATATTTTTTAATTTCATATATAGTTATTTAAAGTTATATAAATTTTCTTTTTCGAATACGATATGAAAAAAAGATTGAAACTTCATAAATTATTAATGATTATATTTTATTTCATTAATTAATTTCCATTTACTTATTATTTATATAAAAAAAAATTAGAAAAAATTATGAATTTAATTATTATGAGAGTTGCCGTTCTATGTATAGTTGATTTATTTAAAGTGATATATAAAACTTCGATTCGAGTCCGAGCAGCCGTAGTGTTCGCATCGCCCAGAAAATCTATAATCCCTGTGAATTTAAATGTGAAGTGATTCGTATTTAAAGTGAAATTTTTGTGAATATGTTACGTGGTGAAGTATTAAAAACTATTTATAATAATTATTAGTTCTATACAATTTATGGTCGACGTTAGACTATAACGTTGCCATTATGGCGGCGGATCAGGACTCTAACATTAGTGTCGCACAGCAACTGAACGAGGTACTGCCAGCGGGGCGATTTGTGCATATAAACAAATTTGCGCCATTAGCTTGTGCTGAACAAGATGAAGAAAATATTAAAAACGAAATGGAAGATGAATTTGTGACTACAAAACGCAAAAAACCTAACCCAACCGAACCGGAAACCTCAAATAAAAAACCCCAAAAAGAAGATCAATTTACCCAAAAAACAATGCCTGCAATTGTAGTTTTAGATGATTTAGGGAAAAATGATTATGTTAAACTTCTGGCAAAACAGTGTAAGAACAAATTGCATGTGCAATACAAAGGAAAACTGCACTACAGAATCACCACATACAGCGAAGTGGATTACAAAAATGTGTACGAAAGATTGAAACAAGACAACAAGAAATTTTACACTTTTCCACAGAAGGGATCTGAGCTTATAAAAATTGTTGCTGCAGGAATTCCACCTTACGTGACAAGTGATGAAATTTATCAAGAACTGATCATAGAATTCTGCAGAATTGAAAAAGTTATTCAAATGACTAAAACCAACGTGTTAGGTGAAAAACTGGTCCCCAAGCACTATCGACCTTGCAATCACTCGAAATTTGTTCCATGTTGCAACTCCACACACTCTCACTGCCTCTAGCTCGGACCATAATCCAGTAATAACATCTGTAGCTATTGATAATTTAGCAGTTAACAATAGCAACGATAAAAACTTTCTTGATTACAAACGCGCTCATTGGAAATTATTTAGAATGCATATAAACAATCAAATAACAACCAAAATTTCTTTAGATACTACAGAACAAATTGACAAGGCAATAACAAATCTTAACGAGTGTGTGAGAAATGCAATTAACAAATCAATTCCCACCCAAAAATCCTCATCAAATCCCAACTCTTTACCACAGAATATACTTGCAGACATTAAGTTAAAAAATTATGTTCGTAAACAATGGCAAAACACAAGAGACCCGAACATCAAACAATTACTTAACAAACTATCCAGACAGATCTCAACTGACATCAAAGAATACCACAACATCACCTGGAAAAACAAGCTAGATAACATTAATTCAGGGTTCAACACAATATGGACCACGGCCAGAAAACTGACCAAAAAACAATCCGACATACCTACACTTATTACAAACAACACATTGCATACCTCGGACTCTGAAAAAGCCAACGCCATTGGAAATGAATTACTTAAAATTCATAAACAAAATGAAGACTTAGGGCACGACAATTCATTAAAATTAGTCCGAAAAACAAACAAAAAATTTTTCAAATCCACAACAGCTAAACGGAACATTAAACTTTGGATCAAACCCAAAGACGTGACAACATTTATAAATAAAATAAAAGGCCGAAAAGCCCCAGGACATGACAATATACAAAATATAATTATTAAAAACCTTCCCATAAAAGCCATAATCCTTCTTACTAAAATTATCAATAGCATCATTGATACAGGCTATTTTCCCAATCAGTGGAAAATTTCAAACATACTTCCTTTCCTTAAACCCGGAAAGCCTCCCCATCTCCCCAATAGCTACCGTCCCATTAGTCTTCTATGCTCGTTCAGTAAATTAGTAGAGAAAGTTATATTAAAACATATCAACAAACATATCACCAGTAATAATCTCCTTCCTGAAACACAATATGGATTTAGACCTAAGCACTCAACAGCACATCCACTCACTATACTTACAAAACACGTTAAAAATAAATTAGCTAACAAAAAACTTACAGGAATGCTTCTATTAGATATCGAAAAGGCTTTTGACACTATCTGGCATGATGCACTTCTATACAAAATGATTATTAAAAAATTTCCCTCCAACATTATCCACCTCACCAAATCTTACTTAACTGATAGATTTTTTATGGTTTCTGTAAATCCGGCAAGATCCTCACTGTACCCAGTGCCATACGGGTTACCGCAAGGATCAATTCTCTCACCTACACTTTTTAATTTTTACATTCACGATATACCACACGACGATAACACCACGCTATTAACACACGCAGATGACACTGCAATTTTCGCTTCGGGTACAAATTTCAAAAAAATTCATAAAAAACTTCTAACACACTTTAATAAACTATCTAGCTATTTTACCGAATGGAAAATAAGAATAAACGTAGAAAAAACCAATGCTATCATATTTACCAACAAAAGAAACAACTATATATTGCAAGGACCTCTTAATGTAGGCGATGTAAACTTTAATTGGGTTGACAAGGTAAAGTATCTAGGTATTACACTAGATAAAAAACTAAAATTCAATGAACACATAAAAACAAGAGCAAACTTATCTATAGCTATTATGAATAAGCTACATCCAATAATTGGTGCTCACTCCAAACTTAATATACACAATAAACGACTACTATATTTATCATTAGTAAGACCAATTTTAACATATGGATCTCCGGTATGGAGAAACACAACAAAAACTAATTTAGCAATAATGCAAAGACTACAAAATAAATACATTAGATTAATATTGGGAATTAGTAGAAACCCAATAACCAAAAGATATGTATCAAATGAAAAAATTCATAATTCTATCAATATTCCATACATAACAGAATACATTACAAAGCTCACTACTAATTTTCAATCTAATTGTAGAACACATGTAAATACAACCATAGCAAATATAACTGAACAAATTTCATAAATTTCTTATAACTTAGTATAATCTGTACATTGTTATTTAGTTGTAAATATATATTTTAATTATCTTTTGTTAACTAGTTGTAAGAACACTTGATGGCAGTATGTTTTTAATAGCTCTTTTCATACTTATATAAGCTAATTGAAACAATTATATATATATGCTAACAATATTATATTATGATAGTATAATGATATTCCCAGAATAGGTGTATACAATTTGTATCTTTATGTAAAAATCAATGTATGTATTTAAGACAAATAAAGCAAATTTTCAAATTAAAAAAAAAAAAAAAAATTTGTAAAAAATTAAATCCAGCGCTTTTATTCTAAATAATTCGCATAAAACAATGGATTTACATGATAGCCAAATTCATCCCCAACATATCATCAAAAGCATGATTTATTTCAACGGTTAGTTTTTCTAAAATATCGCTAATTATATTCAAATAACTTCTGCACTCAATAGTGCGTTTTCAACAAAATCGTTATCGCATTTTTATGAGCATTGAGATATGTTATATTTTGATGCGATGTAATTATACTTATATATCCTAGAAACAGTTTTTGTAAATTTTTATTCATAAATAGTATCATAATTGTTCATAAACTGTCATTGAACATTCATTTGAGTACTCTATGAATCTATACTGAACAATAGCTAATATAAACGATTTGATTAAATAACGAATATAATATTTTATTAAAATAAAATATTATTTGTATGAAATAATTAATTATATTTACGATGTAATACACTATCAATACACCAACGCATAAAATTCGGTTAGAAATCATTTGTGTAAAACATTATGTCGCGTCGTGCATTCAAGTTCAAGAAGTGTGCTCTATTCTCTTTTTGCATAGTATCTAATAAAATAATATTATCGTTATAATTAATTATTTCATTCGTAGTTTTCAAAAGAACGATAAAATACAAAACAGTAAACAATTGTACTGTTGTTTCTTGAAATAACTTGAGTCAAAAAATTCACAAACTGTTTATTCTGTAAAATCATAATATTTCTATCATATTATATTTTATTAAAATAAATCGAATGTATAAATAATTTAGTCATTAATAATAAAATATAATATTTATGTTTTTTTTTTTTTTAATTCAATTGTATAGAATAAAATAATAATATCTTATATTCATTGCCGAGAAAAGATTATATATTAGTTGATATTTAATAAATATTATTTTATTCTTTTATTCTTGAATGCTTGCTGAACTGAATATGCGGCTCTGCTGCTATATCTAAACACGCTGACCGTGAATAACCGTTTGTTCGAGGGTCAGAAAACATGCAAGATTTTAGCCTAAATGGTGATTGTTATTAGAATTGAATGACTGGAGAACCATACGAAATTTTAACAATGTATTATAATTTATATGGTTTCTTTATGAAAATATAGAAATATTGTCAATAATTGCTGCAATCTAAATGTAATTTGCATTTCAATAAGTGATCAATCACACAGATTGCTCTCTACTAGCTAAACAGTAAAAGATACGAAAAAACTTTGTTCGTACGAAAGATGCAGAATAAAATCACGAATAAAATGATATATAAATCGTTATGTGTGTTCATATAATTTTTTCGAGATTATCTAATTTTTCTTAAATTTTAAGGAAATATGTAAATAATACCTAAATATACAAAATTTATATTCGACAATAGTAAAATTTCATAATAATTCATTATAACTTTATAATAATACTATTATAATTTTATAACAATTCATTTATTTATGATTATTAATAAATTTTGTACGATAATTATTAGTAAATCTTTCCACGATCACTAAGCCACGCCCTTTTTTAAAAACACGCGTCAAAATTAACTATAATATTATTATTTTGTTTATGCATAATCATTATTTTATTCTCCTTGTCGAGACTAACAAAATGCTATAAGGTATTATGATATTGACATTGATATCTAGCGTAAATGTTTGTTGAAACATTTAGGCCACTATACAGCGTAAGTTCCTAAACACGACGACCGTGAATAACCGCTCGTTCGAGGGTCAGAAAACATGCGAGATTTTAGCCTGAATTGCAAATGTTATAAAAATCAAATCATTAACAAACCCTACAATTTTTTTTTTCAAATATACAAATTCTATAATCGATATTAGTGAAATTCAATAATAATTGATAACATAATAACATATAAATGTGTTAATATTTGATAATAAAACAAGAATTATTTATTTGGTTTTAAAATCACTACAAAAATTAATATACTTATATAGATTTTTTTTATATTTATTTTAAATGTTTTATAACAACGTAACTAATAAATAAAGTTATTATTTTGTACATTTATTTATGATTATTAATAAATTTTGTACGATAATTATTAGTAAAACTTTCCACGATCACTAAGCCACGCCCCTTTTTAAAAACACGCGTCAAAATTCACTATAACATTATTATTTTCTTTATGAATAATTATTATTTTATTCTTCTCGTCGAGACTAACAAATTGCTATAAGGTATTATGGTATTGACATTGATATCTAGCGTAAATGCTTGCTGAAACATTTAGGCCACTATACAGCGGCAGTTCCTAAACACGACGACCGTGAATAACCGTTTGCTCGAGGGTCAGAAAACATGCGAGATTTTAGCCTGAATTGCGAATGTTATAAAAATCAAATCATTAACAAACCCTACAATTTTTTTTTTAAATATACAAATTCTATAATCGATATTAGTGAAATTCAATAATAATTGATAACATAATAACATATAAATGTGCTAATATTCGATAATAAAACAAGAATTATTTATTTGATGTTGAAATCACTACAAAAATTAATATACTTATATAGATTTTTTAACTTCCCGTAGGGTAAGTTATTGTAATGGGCCGAAAATCGGAATTGAAAATTTTAACATTTCTCGACGTTTTGAAGGTTTTTGAACGTTTTGGCATACCTCAGAAAAAATGGATGTGTGTGTGTGTGTGTGTGTGTGTGTGTGTGTGTGTGTGTGTGTGTGTGTGTATGTATGTATGGATACAAATTTCCAGTCACGTTTTAGGGCGCACGGATCAACCGATTTGAATGGTTCAAAAAACATTCGATTCCTATTGATAGGGAAAAGAGCTGATTAGTTTTTGGCAAAGGCAGGTCCAGCCGTTTCGGAGATACGGAGCAAAGAGTGCAGAAAATAGAAATCGAATTTTTGAGAGAACGGAGTATCTGATTTGAATGATCTAAAAAGCATTCAATTAGTAATGATTGGGAGAAGTGCTTATTAATTTTTGGCAAAGGCAGGCCCAGCCATTTCGAAGATATGGAGCTAAATATGTAAAAAATGGCAGTTTTTGAGAGAACTAAGCGTCCGATTTAAATGATTCAAAGAACTTTCTGCTTGTCTTAACAAAATAATTGATTTTGGAAAAAAAAATTTTGTTCAATTTTTTTTTTTTTTTTTTTTTTTTTAGTTTTATCAAAAATATTTCAGATTTTATTTTTAATTCTGGCTATAGTTCTAATATACTTTACAAATATTTTCAACTCTGCAATTCAGTTTATATAATTCTCATAAATATTAGACAATGTTACAATATTTATAATAATCTATTTGAAAACATTCAGTATTCCTCGAACATTTCGGTACGGGAAGTTCCAGCAATTTGCCTTAAGGCACGATGCCATAAATGCCTCAAGACAGAATTCCACTTACAGCTAGTTTTATATTCATTTTAAATGATTTATAACAACGTAACTAATAAATAAAGTTATTATTTCGTACATTTATAACCTTAAATATTCTTTGATTCATTCAAACAAATGTTGTTATTTATATTTATTTAAATAAAAATATCTAAAATCAATTGAATTATATACCGAATGTTATGATAAAAAAATTAAAATAAATTAAAATGAGTATTGAATAGTAAATTAAATAGTATTATAAATAAAATAGTAAAATAATAAATAAATAGTAAAATAATATATGTTCATTTTTTGAATAAAGTTGTTCGTCCTGAGAAGGACGGTTTTATGTCAATTTGCGACAATAAAAGAAATTTAAGCTTTCTTTTCTGTCTTCTTTGGCAAAAGCACAGCTTGTATGTTCGGCAATACACCGCCCTGAGCAATCGTAACACCCGATAACAGTTTGTTGAGTTCCTCGTCATTGCGGATGGCCAGTTGCAAATGACGCGGAATTATTCTGGTCTTCTTGTTGTCGCGAGCCGCATTGCCGGCTAACTCGAGAACTTCGGCGGCCAGATATTCCATGACTGCAGCGAGGTAGACGGGTGCACCAGCGCCGACACGCTCGGCATAGTTGCCTTTGCGTAGCAAACGATGAATACGACCGACTGGAAACTGAAGACCGGCACGGTTAGACCGTGACTTAGCCTTTCCCTTGACTTTACCGCCTTTGCCTCGACCAGACATGTTTACAGGTTCGTGTTCAAACTGAGAATGATATCAAAGTTCTCGAACGGGCCCGTATAGATTTCTGAGCGTTGCAAGCACACGCCCATTTTTTTGTAGACACGCCCCTCCCTTGCCTACGTACGTTGTTACGGCTTCAGTCAAAACGTTGAAGCAGTACGAAAACGGAGCGTCGGCACGACTCATTTCGTATCAGTCAGTGTACTAGTAAACATCAGACATGCCACCGAAAACCAGCGGTAAAGCGGCTAAGAAAGCAGGCAAAGCCCAGAAAAATATTTCAAAGGGCGACAAGAAGAAGAAACGTAAGCGCAAGGAGAGCTATGCCATTTATATTTACAAAGTCTTGAAACAAGTCCATCCTGACACGGGCATTTCGAGCAAGGCGATGAGCATCATGAACAGCTTTGTGAATGATATCTTCGAGCGTATAGCGGCCGAGGCATCGCGTTTGGCTCACTACAACAAACGCTCTACAATCACTAGTCGGGAAATTCAGACAGCAGTCCGGCTATTGCTACCAGGCGAGTTGGCCAAACACGCCGTCAGCGAAGGTACTAAGGCCGTAACCAAGTACACCAGCTCGAAATAAAATGATGAAGATTTTGTGATGCCACTTATATGTTCTGTCGACAATAACAAAGGCCCTTCTCAGGGCCCACAAATATTTTACAAAAGAACTTTATAATTTTTACATTGGTTTTATAGATAAAATAAAATAACCTGACACTAATGATATTTTATTAGGATTTTCAATAAATTTTGATCAGATTTCTATTAGAGATCGTTATTATTAATTTATATTATAAATAATGTTCAATTTCTATATATTTGCAATATGATAAAAATTAATGATTGAATATTCAATTCAATTTAAAACTTTAGTTTTTCAAATTTAGTTAATAAGTTTAAGTTTATTTTAATTTATTATAAAATATATTTATATTAAAAAAAATCGCAATTTAAATATTTTCGTAAAAATAAAATTATTGTCGTAAATATTTTAAAAATTTTATTATTTAAATATATAAAATATATTATTACATATTATATAAATTTAAATAATATGCAAAATTTAATAAATTCATTCATTTAATTGAGCTCCTTCAATTCAGAGCCCTTTTCGAAGCCCTTAACTGTAAAGTATACTAATACTAAAAGTATACTCTATTTTCTATTAATTGAAGCCCCCCCCATGTAAGAAAAGAAATCAATTGCATATAAAAAGTCAATACGAAAAAATAGTAAAATATATATTAATTAATACTTTCTTTAAAACATATTCGAAGGGCTTTCCAATTTGATAATATTATCAATAATATTACCAAAGCAAGTTATTCTGCAAGAAAATAAACAAATTTCATATAAAATCAAATAAAGCCTGTACGTAAATTGTAAAATATATTACTTGTTCTTTTAATTATATTTGACAGCCCTTAAAAGGGCTCTTTTTTGTTTTGTATTTATAAGAAATGACTGCGTCCGTTGATCAATTTAACCGCCGAAACCGTACAGTGTACGACCCTGACGTTTGAGCGCATATACGACATCCATAGCGGTTACGGTCTTCCTCTTGGCGTGCTCGGTGTATGTGACTGCATCGCGGATAACGTTCTCGAGAAACACTTTCAGAACACCGCGGGTCTCTTCGTAGATTAGACCCGAGATACGCTTGACGCCGCCACGGCGAGCAAGACGACGTATAGCCGGCTTTGTAATACCTTGGATATTATCGCGAAGAACTTTCCTGTGTCGCTTAGCGCCACCCTTTCCGAGTCCCTTACCACCTTTGCCACGGCCGGTCATTTTTCAATATATCGCAGTCGGGATAAATTTACAAATTGATGTTAACAGCTCGAAGTCTGAATAACGACTGAATTCCGACGAGCGAAATTATTGAAAAGTTTGAGCTCGCTAGGCCACGCCCATCATAGCTATGCGAGCATTCGGCGCCGACCAATGACAGCCGAGCACAGCATCGGACATTCGTAATGTATTTTGATCATAATATTCGAGCCGGACGCGTCAGTATCAAAACGATCGTCAAACGAGAAGGTTCTCGAAACGAAATCTAGGAGTTATAATGGCCCGTACGAAGCAGACAGCTCGCAAGTCCACCGGTGGCAAGGCGCCCCGTAAGCAGCTTGCAACGAAAGCGGCTCGCAAGAGCGCGCCGGCGACCGGCGGTGTGAAGAAGCCGCATCGTTATCGGCCTGGCACCGTAGCTCTGCGTGAGATCCGTCGTTACCAGAAGAGCACCGAGCTTCTCATACGAAAGTTGCCGTTCCAACGTCTAGTGCGCGAGATCGCTCAGGACTTCAAGACCGATCTGCGTTTTCAGAGCTCCGCCGTCATGGCATTGCAGGAAGCTAGCGAGGCCTATTTGGTTGGCCTGTTCGAAGATACAAACTTGTGCGCGATCCACGCCAAGCGCGTAACCATCATGCCCAAGGATATTCAACTAGCTCGGCGTATTCGAGGAGAACGCGCTTAGACGCCTGTCGTCCTATAAAACAAATCGGTCCTTTTCAGGACCACCAAAATGATCAATTAAAAGAACTTTTATTATTTTTCAAATTATTTTATTTTGCAGAATTATTCCATCGATACGTAGAAATTTTTATTGATTTTTTTTTTAATTGAAATTATTGACAACACACATGATTTGACTTGTTGAATAGTGTGTTGTTGTGTTAAGTTTAAAAAATATTATAGTTGAATTTGTAAAATTCGTCATGAATTTCTGAAAGCTTCTTTAAAAAATTCTAAATTTAATTAATATGGGCGAGTTGCCGTTCTGATGATAGAAATTTATATTATATATATTATATTATATATATTTATATATAAAATTTTTTTTTTTATTGTATATTTTTTAATTTCATATATAGTTATTTAAAGTTATATAAATTTTCTTTTTCGAATACGATATGAAAAAAAGATTGAAACTTCATAAATTATTAATGATTATATTTTATTTCATTAATTAATTTCCATTTACTTATTATTTATATAAAAAAAAATTAGAAAAAATTATGAATTTAATTATTATGAGAGTTGCCGTTCTATGTATAGTTGATTTATTTAAAGTGATATATAAAACTTTTATTAATAAATTATTGATTATATTTCATTTGATTAAGATAATTTATTCATATAAAATTATTTAAAAAAAAATAATAAATAAATAAATAAAATTCAGCGATTGATATTGAACAACTCCCTACCAAAGACGAAATTGAAAATTGAAAAGACTTTGACTTTTAAATTTCGTCAATGACACAACACGGCGGCGAGGAACACAGCGAGCGTTGCTGCGCTCCTGTTACAAATATTTTATTAAAATTTTTTCCGAAGTCCACGAAAAGGCTATAATATAAGATGATAAGATATATATAAGTAAAATAATAATGTTCTTTGATAAAAATTTATTGTTAGTCCTGAAAAGGACTTTGTGCAAACATTTTCGTTTGCTGTTGTGTAAAAAGATAATGAAATGTTTTCACTTCTTTTTCGGTGACGCTTTTTTCAAAGGTTTGGCTACTTTTGATGTCTTCTTTGGCGATTTAGGTTTCTTTGCGGCTGCGGTCTTGACGGTTTTCTTCGTTTTGCTCGTTGCCTTGGCCGATGAGGCTTTCGTCGACTTACCCTGAATGGTCTTCTTCTTATCGACTGTCGTCTTAGGTTTCGCCGACGACTTTTTTAATGTGCCCGCTGCGGATGCAGACTTCTTTTTAGGGGACGAAGCAGGTTTGGCGGCGCCCTTCGACTTTGCTGTCTTCGATTTTGCTTTTGCCGCTGGCGTCTTAGCGGTCCTGGCTTTTCCAGCCGAAACACCGCTTTCGCCGCCGCTCTGTTTAGCGTTCGCGGCAAGTTTGAACGAACCCGAAGCACCTTTGCCTTTTGTTTGAATCAGTGTGCCCGCTTGAACAGCTGACTTTAAATACTTTTTAATGAACGTTGACATTTTCTCGGCGTCGATTTTATAATTGGCCGACATATATTTCTTAATCGCCTGCAGCGACGATCCGCCGCGTTCTTTCAGACTTTTAATAGCGTTGTTTACCATTTCAGATGTAGGAGGATGGGACGGCTTCACTCGCGGTTTTTTAACAGCCGCAGTCTTGCCCTTTTTCGGCGATGCTGTCGCTGGCGCAGCGGTTGCCGCCGGCGACGTAGATAAAGCGTTATCTGACATTATAGTAAAAAATCGTAGGTTAAAATGTAAATCTAACACGTGATTGGTTAAATATGTTAGGGGCGTGGCCAAAAACTATATTCGAAAAGTGTAGGACCGAGGAGAAAACAATAATATTTGAAAATTTTACAAAAATGTAAATTATTTGTAAAAAATTATTCATTCGAGTCCGAGCAGCCGTAGTGTTCGCATCGCCCAGAAAATCTATAATCCCTGTGAATTTAAATGTGAAGTGATTCGTATTTAAAGTGAAATTTTTGTGAATATGTTACGTGGTGAAGTATTAAAAACTATTTATAATAATTATTAGTTCTATACAATTTATGGTCGACGTTAGACTATAACGTTGCCATTATGGCGGCGGATCAGGACTCTAACATTAGTGTCGCACAGCAACTGAACGAGGTACTGCCAGCGGGGCGATTTGTGCATATAAACAAATTTGCGCCATTAGCTTGTGCTGAACAAGATGAAGAAAATAATAAAAACGAAATGGAAGATGAATTTGTGACTACAAAACGCAAAAAACCTAACCCAACCGAACCGGAAACCTCAAATAAAAAACCCCAAAAAGAAGATCAATTTACCCAAAAAACAATGCCTGCAATTGTAGTTTTAGATGATTTAGGGAAAAATGATTATGTTAAACTTCTGGCAAAACAGTGTAAGAACAAATTGCATGTGCAATACAAAGGAAAACTGCACTACAGAATCACCACATACAGCGAAGTGGATTACAAAAATGTGTACGAAAGATTGAAACAAGACAACAAGAAATTTTACACTTTTCCACAGAAGGGATCTGAGCTTATAAAAATTGTTGCTGCAGGAATTCCACCTTACGTGACAAGTGATGAAATTTATCAAGAACTGATCATAGAATTCTGCAGAATTGAAAAAGTTATTCAAATGACTAAAACCAACGTGTTAGGTGAAAAAATAAAACTACCAGTTTTCGTGCTTTTCTTTCATCATGAACAGGATATGGCTCGTATTAGAAACAAAAAACACCTAGCAGGGTACGCAGTCAAATGGGACAAATATAGATCGAATGGAAACATTATACAGTGCTACAACTGCCAAAATTTTGGTCCACACTTCTTCTTATTGCAACCTTCAGAATAGATGTGTGAAATGTACAAAACCCCACGAGGCGTTCAGCTGCCCCAAAACCAAAGCGGAACCAGCTCAGTGCATCAACTGTCTAGGTAACCACCCTGCAAATTTCAAGTCATGCCCGAAACTACTGGAAATTAAAGCTAGAAGAGAACAACTAAAAATCAAGGCCAGACAAAATGTCTATATCCCGGCACCTGCTCCTCTACCGTTAACTAGAAAGTTCAATTCAGTGCTACAACAGAGAGAGTTTCCAGCGCTACCTGAGCGAATGACAAATACCCTACCCTTACCTCAGAATCAAGTTCCATCGCCGCACCCTCAACAACAAGCCGCTCTGGATCAAGAAACAGGTACACAACCGCAGGCCAATAATTTTAATTTATCAGGTATGTTTACATCGTTTAAATTCATTCAAGAGGTTTTTGCAAAACCGGCAATAAAATCATCTCTTGAAAAAATTTTAAAATTAGCCCAAACTTTAAATTCAGCAAATGAAAATGAATATGATAATATATTAATTAATCATTTTATCTTTGGGAAATGATTTTAAAAATTAACGAATTAAATATACTTTACTGGAATGCACGCAGCATTAAGGCAAAAGCTTCTGAATTTAAACTATTACTTACTCATAACAACATACACATAGCATTGGTTTCCGAAACGTTTTTAAAGTCACATATAAATTTTTCTATTTATGGTTACAAAATCTACAGAAACGATAAAGATGACATCAAAGGTCGTGGAACCGCTATTTTTATCAAAAATAACATCCCACATACCCATATTCCTACCCCTGTTCTTAATAATATAGAAGCAACTATTATTTCAATAGAATCTAATTTGGGACAAATAGCTTTTATTTCCAGTTATATTCCTGGCCATAAACTCGATACCAATGACTTAGACGCTTTGCTCAACCTTTTTCCTAAAGTTTTTATGGCAGGCGATTTTAACTCTAGACATCCACTCTGGAACTGTACTAACAATAACTATAATGGCCTAGTTTTACATGAATACCTACTAGACAACATAGATACAGTTCAATTGCATTATCCTCTATCTCATACCTATTATCCAGATAATTGCAACTGGTCCCCAAGCACTATCGACCTTGCAATCACTCGAAATTTGTTCCATGTTGCAACTCCACACACTCTCACTGCCTCTAGCTCGGACCATAATCCAGTAATAACATCTGTAGCTATTGATAATTTAGCAGTTAACAATAGCAACGATAAAAACTTTCTTGATTACAAACGCGCTCATTGGAAATTATTTAGAATGCATATAAACAATCAAATAACAACCAAAATTTCTTTAGATACTACAGAACAAATTGACAAGGCAATAACAAATCTTAACGAGTGTGTGAGAAATGCAATTAACAAATCAATTCCCACCCAAAAATCCTCATCAAATCCCAACTCTTTACCACAGAATATACTTGCAGACATTAAGTTAAAAAATTATGTTCGTAAACAATGGCAAAACACAAGAGACCCGAACATCAAACAATTACTTAACAAACTATCCAGACAGATCTCAACTGACATCAAAGAATACCACAACATCACCTGGAAAAACAAGCTAGATAACATTAATTCAGGGTTCAACACAATATGGACCACGGCCAGAAAACTGACCAAAAAACAATCCGACATACCTACACTTATTACAAACAACACATTGCATACCTCGGACTCTGAAAAAGCCAACGCCATTGGAAATGAATTACTTAAAATTCATAAACAAAATGAAGACTTAGGGCACGACAATTCATTAAAATTAGTCCGAAAAACAAACAAAAAATTTTTCAAATCCACAACAGCTAAACGGAACATTAAACTTTGGATCAAACCCAAAGACGTGACAACATTTATAAATAAAATAAAAGGCCGAAAAGCCCCAGGACATGACAATATACAAAATATAATTATTAAAAACCTTCCCATAAAAGCCATAATCCTTCTTACTAAAATTATCAATAGCATCATTGATACAGGCTACTTTCCCAATCAGTGGAAAATTTCAAACATACTTCCTTTCCTTAAACCCGGAAAGCCTCCCCATCTCCCCAATAGCTACCGTCCCATTAGTCTTCTATGCTCGTTCAGTAAATTAGTAGAGAAAGTTATATTAAAACATATCAACAAACATATCACCAGTAATAATCTCCTTCCTGAAACACAATATGGATTTAGACCTAAGCACTCAACAGCACATCCACTCACTATACTTACAAAACACGTTAAAAATAAATTAGCTAACAAAAAACTTACAGGAATGCTTCTATTAGATATCGAAAAGGCTTTTGACACTATCTGGCATGATGCACTTCTATACAAAATGATTATTAAAAAATTTCCCTCCAACATTATCCACCTCACCAAATCTTACTTAACTGATAGATTTTTTATGGTTTCTGTAAATTCGGCAAGATCCTCACTGTACCCAGTGCCATACGGGTTACCGCAAGGATCAATTCTCTCACCTACACTTTTTAATTTTTACATTCACGATATACCACACGACGATAACACCACGCTATTAACATACGCAGATGACACTGCAATTTTCGCTTA
>NW_020537389.1:0-23985 GCF_003426905.1 Ctenocephalides felis
TTTTTATCTATTTGGAACCATTTGAGCCCCTGGGAGCAAAGAAATTCGAAAATACCCATTTTAAGGACCACCCTATATATATATATATATATATATATATATATAATATATTTCCGTTTCTCTTCCAAACATTCAATCAAGCTTTCAGTTTTCATTGAGCTTTCAGGACGAAAACAAAATTTCCAACTACAATCACGAATAATTTAGTAACTACAGTAAAACAAACTTTTAAAAGAAGGGTATTTTTTAGAAATTTAAAGAATATAAGAAATTGTGAAAAAATTCAAAATTTGAATTTTTTAATGAACTCATACCACTTGATCTCTTCACCATTAAACTTGACCTATAAATTCAGAGATCGAAATAGCAGGAGAATAATTTTTGCTCCTGAAATTCTATTAACCCTTAAATCTCTAAAGAAAATTGCATAAGATCAATCCCAAAATTCTTTAGATTTCTAAAATATTGTTAATTTCATAGATTTGGAAATAAATATATACAATTCTATAAGTCTGTAAATCAAATAAGAAAGATATAACAAAAAAATTGGGCCTAATGTTGTAAGATATAATCTAAAATCATAATCACCAATAGATGTTAAATATGGGCGTTTTACATATACGTTTATATAAATAAATAAATATATTCATATTATAACTGATAATGGTATAAGATTACTTATAAAAACGTTTGCATAAAAAATTTTCAGAAATCTTTTATTGTAATTAAATTCATAGCTTTTCAAGATGTTGCAAAGTTAATAAATCTGCATAAAAATAACAAAAATATATTTATTACAAAAATTATTGATTTTTTTCCATACCCTGTATAAAGTTTACACGTGAGTGAGGTAAAACGTTTACCCAGCAAAGGCGTAAACAAAAAAAATAGTAAATAAAAAGTAAATAAAGTTAAAAAAGCAGTCTTAAAAAAGATAAATTAAATTAATAATTATTCCAACTCTGCTGATGAATATTTCTGACGAAATACCAGATCTAGGTTATATACAGTGTTATCTGCACAAAATGTGCCCATAAAATTTATATGTTGCATTGGTTGAATATTGTGGCTGTTATTTCGTAAAATTCTTTCAAAATTAAAAATAAGATATTAGATCTGTTTTCCCGTGGCTTTAACTTTTTACCCCGCCTATTTTTTTATATTGTATATAGATAAATAACAAATTTTTTTTATATTTGCTACAAACATGTCTACAATGAGTTAGCAGGTAGTTTTACTGAACATAGTCAGATAGTTGATTGTATGATATGTGGTATTTAGTGATGTAATTAGTTAGATTTACATAGTATAAATGCCAAAAGTCAAAATAGACCTATGTGCGCGTCCTGCCCAACATTTTTATGTAAATGTACTAAATTATGGAATTTAAGAAAAGTAATGTGAAAAAATTATATACGAAATAAATCTTTCACAAACAAAAGAAAACCTGAAGCATATTACATCCGTACAGCTTTTATTCTGCAAACAGACAAAAGTCGAGAAAATGAGGAACCGTACACAAACTTCATTTAATCCCGGACATATATTTTTCGTCGTACTTTCAATGCCACCAGAACCTACGTCGGGGCGTGCAATTTGCATGAAATTACGGCTAAGGGTGATATTATTAAATGGGATGCAAGCGGCACTCTGCTACACACAACATAAACAAAATAATTGAAAACTATATTTATGTTACACGGCATTTGCGCCTTTTGGAGCTATTTCGTTTTGGGGATAAAAAGAGCAAAATCTGCAGCACAGAAACTGCGCGGTACTTTTCGAGCAACATATACGTATAAGCTGCATATGTTCTACGTTTTTAAAGGTCATCAAAAATCCATACAAACTTTAAAATTATAATTTGAAACAATTTGAAAATATGATTATATTTATGTTAAATTATTGTTTTCAAACAAAAATAAAAAAAAGTTTGTTTGTTAAAAAAGAAATAACAGTATAATTAAAAAATCTAAACTTATATATAACAATATGATAATTAACCCTCCATTAGACGAATTTTTGCTTTACATCAAAATGAAGCAAATAAAAAATCGGTAATGCAGCCTAGCAAATGAAAAATATTAAGCATTGATTATAAAAAAGTTGATGAGGATAAATATAAAAATTATTTCATATAACAAACTTTCAAATAGAACTAAAAACTTTTAAAAAGTGTAGAGCGGGGCTGAAAGGTCTGCGGGCAAAATAGTCCACCACCGATAGATAAAACTAAAAAACAGCAAAGTTAAGAACTATTAACCACAATATTTTGAAAGTAGAGGAAAAAAATGTGTAAGAAAGTCATCACCTTGATTTTTTTAATTATTTCGAGTGGATTTATTACACATAATTGAAAACGAACGAACACGTTTTTTTTTTATTTATGATTTATTGGCTTTATAACTAGTTAACGAACACGTTAACTCGGAGTATTTTCTAACAGCGAATTTTCAAAAATTAATAATTTTTATAATTGAATCAGTTTCTGTAGGACATTAATGGTTTAGTATGTTCAATAAGACCAATTACTCTATCGTTATACCAAGTAAATCGTGTAATTTTAATTTTAACAAACGTCAAAAAAACTATTCATTTTCTCAAACTTTGATGAATTTTTAAAATTAAACTACTTGTCGTAAGGCCGTAATATTTCAGTAAGTTCTATAAGACCATGATATATATCGCCAAAAAAATTCCATAAAAATCGGCTTAAATTTTTTTCAACAGTTAATTACAAAAAAACGGCTTGGTAGATTTTCACCTAAAACTCATCAGTATCATTCCCAACTGAGATCTTTCGAACAGTTTTTGATTTTTTCAAATTTATTCGATAGTATAAGCTTAAATGTGGAAGAAAAGTGTAACACTTTTTTTTCAATTTACAAAGAAAAGGCTCGTCCCATCGTCGCACAAAACTAAGAAACGTTAGTCCTTATCGAAATACAATAAATGGCTTTTAAATTTTTGAAATCGGTCCAGCCGATTTTGAGAAAACGTCGATTTACGGTAAAAATTCTGTTCACACACACACACATACTTTTTCGAAATTTGGTCTCATTCGATTCGGAATGGCTTGAAACGTCCAGAAAACATAAAATTAGCAAATCGGATTTTTTAATGACAACATAAACTTCTCCTGCGGGAAGTTAAAAAAAATCGTCTCCGGACAAAGCATCTACATATTTAATTTGTTTTGTCCATCAGGAAAACCTTAATGAATGAATTACTGGACAAGGCATTAGTAAGTTGGTGATATGTAGTAAAATGCATATCATATTGTATATGAAAGTGCAAAGTCAGAGCAGAGGAGCTAGTAAAATAATAAATAGTTTAGTAAAACTTTTAGTAATGCAGTAGGCACTAAAACAGGTTGTGTATTAAAAACTTTTTTATAAGTGCTCTATACTTCATGTGCGTGCGTTAGTACCAGAAACTTTTTCCCAGGTCTCTGGGCATGATATATTTCTTTATATATTCAAAATCCAAGATCAAACCCTGCGGTTCCTTTTTTTTTTTCATTTTCATTCCTTTTCATGTCGTGTGTCGGTACGTGAGCGGGACAATATGAACAAACATGCTAAATATTTTATGAGCTCTTGTAATGAATAAGTTTCGCACGAGTGGAAAAACCTCGAACGTTTCGGCCAGGTGAAGCTCGTTGTTCTACCTTTGGCTTTTGGATTTTATAATCTTGCAATTTCGCGACACGGTCACGAGGATTATTTGTTCCGATGCATTTACGTGCGCTCTGATTAGAGAAAACCTAGTACGTGATGAGAACTAGCTTGTGCAAAAAATTTTAGAGCGGTTGTTGAAGTAATTAAAAAAGTCACGTCGTTTAGTTGAGTTTTTAGTTGTTGCACAGGTTGTACCATATGAAATGTTCCTCATAATGCAGTCTCGAATACATACCTTCCTACGACTATTTTTCTTATTATTACGAGAATACCTTTCAGAAAGTATTTTAATCTATGTAAATTATGCTTGCAATTTTGCTCTTCTAGAAATACATGTATATGCAAAGGTAAAATTTTCAAAAAGTTATTTTCGTTGTTTATTTGTATTACAGGTTTCAGGTTTCAAGAGATGTGGGGTAAGTCGGGGCCAAAAGGTCCAATTTGACTTTGAGCTATTATATTGGTGAAACAAAATCAAATCACAACAGATACCACATATCAAACAACAACTAACTGACTATGTTCAATAAAAATTCCAGCTGGTCCATCATTGTAGAAATGTGTTTTTTGCTGTTTTTCAAAAATTTGTACCCTTTTCCTTTTTATCTCTTAGGCGGAGTAAAATGCCAGGACTTTGCCAGGATAAAGGTTCAGTTGGTCCTTTTTACTCCACCCACGTGTAAAGCTTTTATAGAGGTTATATAAAAAACTGTTGAATCTAACTTAAAACTGAGAACATATCTTATAAAACAATTAACTAACGTTTACTTGAAATAAATTATGGTAAGGTTTCTTAAACTAAACAACAGTGCTCACAACCAAAAAAACTAACAACGAAAAAAAAAACTTTTGTTATGGATTTTCAAACATTGCGTTTTTTCTCCCGAAAACGACGTCGTAAAAATCAAAGTGACGGCTAGTTTTACATCTTTTTCCCACTACTTTCAAATATTGTTTTTAAAAATTCCTAACTTTACTTGTTTTTGAGATATCAGTGTTGGACCTTATTAACCGCGGACCTTTAAGTCTCGCTCCACCTTTTACTAAATCCTTTGTAAATATTGCTTGCAGTTTGGTTTCATAGAAATATTTGTAAGTGTAATAGTAAAATTTGTTAAATCATCGTTTATTAGCTCATTATAGTTTATATAATTTATCTTAATATTTCAAAGAATGATAAAAATCGGTTTTTAAACTAATAATAATAATAACAAAAATAAACCATTCTAATTATTTAATAATTAAAACAAAAATATTAAAAAATTTAATAAAACCTAATATGGACCATTTTATATTGTTTATGTTGCCACATAATGACTGTGCCTCATCTCTTGAATCTCATCTGTTGAAATTTATTCCTAGTTATTAATAAAGCATCCAGATTAGTCACAGCATCTAGCATAGTCATATATCGAATGTCCAAAATGCTGTTACAACTAGTTGAAGTGGCATTTAACCTTGGCAAGTTGCATGAACTTTCAGACATATGTAATAATTGACTTAATCAACCAAAATCAAAATGTTCCAAAAGTTTAAAAATTTTTCGCTTTCAATTAAATATAAACATTGCGATTTCCAATTGAATTTTCTGAAACACATTTGAATTACCAGATACGTGCTTGTAGGTCCTCAAATTGTAGCTTATTGTTCCAAATTTTAATGAATTGATAATGCTTGACTCTTACGTTTTTTCAAACTTTGATGAATTTTTAATCTTAAACAACATGTCGTAGGGCCGTAATATTTTAGTATGATCTAAAAGACTATGGTATCTACCGGCAAAAAAAAATCATAAAAACCGTCGAAAAAAAAATTTTAACACTTTATTACAAGAAAACGGCCCGGCTGATCTTTACCAAAAACTAATCAGCACGATTCCCAACCAATAACTTTCGAACAGTTTTTGAATTTTCAAAATCGATTCAGAATTGCGGGCTAACACGTAAACGAAAAATTTGTCACTTTTCTGCTATTAACAAAAAACGGCTTGGCTGATCGTCGCGCAACAGTGACAAACGCTAGTCCTTATCGAGTTACATTGAACAATTTTTAAAAATTTTAAATCGGCACAGCCATTTTTGAGAAAACATCAACAAAAGGTCAAAAATCCGTTCACACACACAGATACTTTTCGGACATTATCAAATCGGATTTTTTGACAAAATCATAAACTTCTCCTTCGGAAAGCTAAGAAAAAACTTTGTATTGCTCGACCATGAGTTAGATTTTCCCCAAAAATTCGCCTCTGAGTTTCGTAGTTCATTTCTGAATGAAGTATAAAGTGGATCGCGTGCTCCGTACTCGACGTTCATCCATGATTCTCTACACAGGACGTCCTGCTGATGTACCCAGAATCAAAGAACCATATCTTTTGTTCCATTGTAACGTGCACGATCATTTCGCTGTGAGGGACGATCTCTTTTGATATGTAATGGCTAAATTAGATCAACGACCTACAGTCGACGGCGAACGTTATTACAAGCTCGATTCGAAAAATTTATCCACCTTATCGCATTATTGATACGTTTCATATTATAGATTTTGTTACAAGGCAGAAAAGAGCCGCCTGATTACCTGCTGACTTCGAATCTTGTTCGACCTTTCTAGATGTAAGAAATACGAGTACATTCAAATTGGTAGACGTACTAATAGTGTATGGGCTTTGAGAAATAGATTTGGTATAGCCAATAAATAAGTAAATAAGTAAGTTTATGAGCCAATTCAGCTGTAAAATAGGCAATGTTATGGCAAAGCTATGTTACGTTCCAGTTTTCATACAAAATGTTACAAAATACCGTCAAATTGTCAAATTGCTGTGCGATCAAGCTTTTTACACATAAAATGCAACTACATTCATATGTTATCAAGCCATATCTCAAAGATCCAGATAATAATAAGATAACATCAATATTTTTGACATTTATGCGTTTTCTAGGTTAAGTTTTCTATCTAAAACGCCTGACTGCACAGCAATCACATAGGATTTTGATAGTTTTTAGTATTAATAGTTGTATGAAAAGTACTGCATAACATAGCCTTGCCATAACATTCCATTTCACGGCAGAATCGCCCCCTTAGTCCAGTAATTCCATCTCACTCACCCCAACAAATGAACAGTTAAAACAAAGAACGAACCACTATGGGTTCTAATGTCCCGCAGACCAACGCAATAAACAGAAATGTGCAGGTCCGTCATTTTTGACAAGTAATATAAAATTCATCTATCAAAAAATTTCGTTTGGCATTATTGATTAATTTTAAATTTTATCATATTATTTCGTTTCAAATTTATCAATCACTGATATTGTGTTAAGATTTTTGTGATTCATAAATTGTATAAATAGTTATCTTGATGAATGTAAAAAAATCACATTTAGGATTAGTTGAAACAAAACCTTGAAGAATTAGAAGAATTATATACAAATTCAAGAGAAAAAAATGAGTACAATGTATAGTTTGTAAGATGTAAGCACATGTAAATAGTGTATACAGGAGATACTATATCTTTATTATGATATCAATTTCAGTTTGCGTTCATTTATGACAAAAATGTATAGTATATTGTAGGAGATATTATATATTTTATTTGTATTAATTATAGTTTGCGTTGATGTATGAAAAGTATTGCTAACAAAAGAGTTAATTTTCTTAAATAATGAATAAAGAATAAATTATCAGAGGCATATTTGTCATTACTACTTGCTCTGCAGATTTTACTAACTACTAACTAGTACTAAACATCGGGTAAGTTGTAACACCGCACTTTTCCTAGTAATTGATTAATTGTGAAATGAACAACGGTTGTGAAATTATCTTTTATAGTTATAGCAACTATCTATTTTGATTCCGTAGAGATATAATCAGGGGATTTCAAGATATATTAATTTAAAAAAAATGTTACACATGCTTCTATTCACCTACATATCTTACATCTCACAATCAGTTAATTTTTGATCAACATGTGTGACAAAGGAAATCGGTTCTTTAATTTCCGCTCCTGTTATATCTAATCTTTCCTTATTGTTAGTCTAAATATAGTTTTTCTTTAACATTTTTCATTACCTTAATGACTTACTACACTAATTGATCCGTATAACTGATGAAGAATCTCTGTTACGTATCATAAAATATAAATAGAAATACTAAAGTGGAAATATTTTTCCTTTAATCGCATTGACAGCAACATTTTCCCCATCGATATGAATGCGATTTAAATACTGTACTCTGTGGCGAACACGGGTTTTTAAAACGATTCCAGCAAAATCTGCTACGAACATATCGCGTCCACTTTTTTCCCGAGCGCACAGCAAAGAGAACGGATGCGATTCGGAGAGGTATATAGAACGATTTTGTGAAAGATAAAAAATATAATAATAAAATAAAATAAAAAATGCCGAGCAAGAGTCGAAAGAGAGACCGCAACCGGGTTAGGAAAGACGGGGTAGATGTTTCGCTTGTTAGTGTCTTTCGCGCGCCCTTATCAACGCTCCAAGGAAATAAATGTTACAAAATGACGAGGTGATTTTTTACGCGCCTACGCTATGGATATACAGAAATATTTTCATAATTACCATCTTCAGGATAAAAATTTGCCGCGGTTCGTGTTTTTTTTATATTAGTGATGTGTTTTTGCACTGAACATGAAGGCACGATACGTTAGCGCGATTTTTGTTTAAACTTTAACTTTTGTGTTTGGTGTAAGTTGTAACATCAACCGGAGCAAGTAGTAAAACGACAATAATGCCTCTGATAAATTATTCTTCACTTATTTTTGAGAAAATTGGCTTATTTCTAATAATAAGTAATTCTTTTTATACATCAACGCAAACTCTAATTAATTGAATTGAAATTAATCAATCAATTCAATTATGAAGAAACGGTCCGGTCGATTTTACCAAAAAATAGTTTTCAACTGATTCCCAGCTGATATCTTTTCAAATTAGTTAAGGATTTTCACCAAAAATGTTTGCAAACTTTTTTGTAGTTATCTGCTAATTATAAAGAAACGACAATCTAATCAGCTAGATTTTCACCAAATTGTCTTACAAATTTTTGAAATCGGTGCAGCCATTTTGAGAAAACATTAACAAAAGTTGAAATTTTGACTCACATACACACAACCTTTGAAAGTGACTTGGAACGTCGAGAAAATATAAAATTAGCAAATCGATTTTTTTTTGCAAAAATATAAACATCTCATGCGAAAAGTTAGGAACTTGACAGCATTGTTTGCAAATATTATAAGAATTTTATGTTCTTAATATTTTCCTAGATACTTTGTAAAATCGAATTCTATACAATCTTTCTATTTATTCTATTGTACTTGAAGTAGAAGACTGACTACTTCTACTATTGTCAAATTATTTGTCATATGTAAATTAATTATATTATCTTTAAATTTACTAGATATCGACTTAAGATAGTTGTAAATTATATGGTAAAATAAAAAAAAAAAATTCTATTGATGCCAAGAGTAATTTATTGTATAATTCATACGTTAGAACTTATGATCGTTAGTCGATAAGAATGAAATAAAATAAATATGATCAGTTTAGACATCACAACTTTTTTCAAAGTAAAATATAATATTAAATTTAGTAAATAATTAAATTGTTCTTGATGAAAAATTATATACTGAAACATTTGGCAATAATTTAAATAATAAATAATAATTTTCAAAAGTCATTGATTTGTTTAGATGATTGCCTTGAATTCCTTTTCACACATATCTCACATTAAAATTAAAAATAACTTAATATATATATATATATATATATATATATATATATGTTGAAAATGTTTAAATTTGATGTTGAAATGTATGATTGATTTCTTGGAGGGCGTAACATCAAGTAAAAAAAAGAGAGTGAAGTAAAGATTTTTTTCAAAACATCTTTATTTTTCCATACGTTTCGACGTAAAATTCTACGTCATCTTCAGTGGTTCTACAATTTAGAAAACAGAAAGTAACGTTACAATTTGAATATACATAAGCAATAGTAAAAAGAAAAGTTTTAACTAAAGAAAATTGCAAAAAAACATTACTTACTTGAATTATTTATATTATCACTAACACATATTATTATAACTTGTAAAAATTAATAATTATAGACAAGCACTAACTGTCAGTAATTTCTTTTTTTTTTTAAAAAAAGAATAAAAGATAAAAAGTGATTAATAAATAAAATATTATACGTAATACACTTGCATCCGAGGCCAGTGCCAAACAGAATAATATGTTTGTAAGTGTCCGAGATGTGAAGTCTCTTTTTTTTTACTTGATGTTACGCCCTCCAAGAAATCAATCATATATATATATATATATATATATATATATATATATATATATATATATATGTGTGTGTGTGTGTGTGTATACCTATGTATATATGTGTAAAATGAGTATACGAACCCTAATTTACATTTGAAATAAAATGAAGGATAATTACTATAATTATTTTACATATATTTAAATGCTTCACAACCCGACTAGGATATCCGGGTACATTTACAAATTTATATTTGCAATACACAAATTATATAACAAAAACAAATTTAAGAACCGCATTCATAATTAATGATTTACAAATTCGGAAACACGCCCTGATTTAGTTGCTCATCGCTCGATAACATCAACAAAAATTTGTTTTCTCCCATCGAAGCATTGTTATTTTGCACATTTTACTTTCGCACACAGCATCTACCTCTGTGTAATGTTATCTTTTTCCGAAAAAAGTCGAAAAAAGCATCTCGCGAACGAGATATTAGGTTGAACACAACGCGGAAGTGCGCCGAAGAAAATGAGATCGGTGCTCTGCTTTCGCAATATGTAGCATCTTAAGACTATTTTGTAAAGGTGAATGCGGGTTATTATCGCAAAGGAAATTAAACTATGAATTTTTAAAAATCATATGCTCGTTTTCATATAGCATATGTAAAAAGTTGAATACATGCTGTATATGCGTATCAAGTCACTCCTTCGATAACTCAGGTTGTTAGGCTATAATTTAACCTTTGGAGCTGTGTACTGTATGAAACAATGAATTGTTGATATGTTTTATGCATTTGTTGCAAGTTTTTTTTACACCCATGACTTGTCACTAAGTTCTAATTAAAATGTTGTTATGCGAACTTAAGTTTTAGAAGTGAGAAGTAAGCTACAAAGGTAGCAACTTTCAAGTACAAACTCTCAATGCATTGAAGATTGCTGCTTCATGGCCAATATAATAATATGAAAACACGTCCAAACACATGCAATGGTAAATTAAAATTGTAATTTAATTGTAATTGATTTAAAAAACAGATTGTTAATAGGTAAGAAATATTCAAAATATTACCTTATTGAATTATTCTCTCCTTGCCTCACTTGCTATAACTGGAATAATCTGAAATAGAATAAACAATACATTAATAACATTAACTCAATGACAAGGCGTAAAATAGTTAAAATTAAAAAGTCTCCAGAAACTGCTTCGATTTTGTTCACCTATTTTTGAAATTTTTGTTTTTTAATTATATTTGAAATGAGAAACATTTCAGAAGAGGTAAATTTATTTTTTCATTGTATAAACAATACGGTCGTATAAGAAAGTAAAGCAATAAACAATATGTGAAAAAATAAGTTTTTGAGTATCTGTGAAAAAAAATTCGTGTATTAATTTTTGTGTTAAAAATAGTTATAAGCACAATGTTCAAAATTTACACCATAAATATTTCTTGTGTGAGTTTTTCTTTAAGATCAATAGGCGTCATTAGTTTTATTTGCACCAATATTCAAATTGAACCAATTCCGTTTAAAATTAATGAACCGATTCTGCCGCATAACAGACAAATGTTATGGCAAGGCTAGGCTATGTTATGAAGAAATTTCCATACAACTTCGTTCTAAGTATTGACAAAAGCCATGTGGTTGATGTGGAGTCAGGCGTTTTTCTCAGGTTATCATATAGAAAACCTAATCTAGAAATCGCACAAATGTCAAAAAAACGATCTTAGATAACAGGGTCTTTTTGATTCATTATCAGCTTTATAACATACGAGTGACGTTGCAGTTTATGTGTAAAACGCCTGAATGCACAGCAAATACATGACATTTTGACAGTATTCAGTATCAGTGCAGTAAACGGTGAGGTAAAAAGGGTATAACCTCTGAATTATTTTACTGTGCTCCGATTTGCATGAAATTTTGGAATTAGATTCATCTTACCCTAATGTATGGAAGATGAAGCTTAACATGGCCTTGCCATAACAATGGTCTGTTGTGCGGCAGAATCGGCCCATAGATTTAATATGAAGAGTTGCTGCTTTCTAATAGTTTGGTTGCTTTATAATACATATTAGAAATATTTTTTAATTTTTACAAAAACCACCTTCGTTTCATAATATCTCGAAAATTATGAAAAATAAGTTTGAAAGTATAATGATAAAAATTACTCGTCAGAAAAGACCTACATTTTTAATATTATACTTTTATACGTATCTTTTATAATTTTCGATATATTGTAGAGAAAACAAAGCTAAACATTACAGGATAGTTTTGGAAAGCAGACACCAAAAAATATTCGTTTTTGAACCCCAAAATTTTTACGAAAATAACTCCTTGATATTACCATGTTGCAAAATGTGTTTCCATTGAACTCAAAAAACACAATAACCGTTTGTAACTTAAATACATTTGAACTGCCAACGGATTAAAAAAAAGTTTAATGTAGCGGAATTAATCGTTTAAGTAATAAAGGGTGCATTATCCTGAATGTATCGATGATCAGCAGGCGTTTTGTAAACGTCTAGACGTCGTTTGGTAAACATATGTTATATTATTCAAGTATGAAATAACTGGGAAACGCATTACCCCATTTGGCACTTAGCGCCTTGAATCATTTTTCTTTTCACAACAATGTTTCTGATGGCCGCCAAACATAACATAGTGGACTAAAATGAGCACGAACGCGAAATAAGATTAAAAACCGTTTTCAAAATCGAAATACTTTATTCTGCCGTAAATTATGATTAATGACTGTGAGATTATAAACGCGCTATAATTTACGATGCAAATCACTGTTATATATTACCCGCAAAAGTACTGCCGCTCTGTTTTAGATGAGTATTAGATAAAGATTGCTGAGTTGCAGAAATATTTATGAAGCGTTCCAGATAAGAGAAAAAAGAAAAAATCATTTGGTATAAAATATTCATTTGCTTGATGGATTTGGAAACTCGTAGAACATAATTATTCAACGTAAGAAATTTATGTCGTTAACTGATAGCACAAACAGCCTATGGCGAACTAGTAACTATGATGTTCGTTTTTACTTGGAAATATAAATTAAAAACTCGTTTCTAATTAAGCTATGAATAATTGAACACCGCGATGTTATAGACAATGAGATGTGTAACACCGATAAAAAAGGTCGGTTTAAGAAATTATATCAGGTTCAGTCTTGAGGTCAAACAATTCTTTACTACTAACTATTTATCTACTTTTTAACTTCCCATAGTAATGGGCCAAAAATCGAAAATGAAAATTTTTGCATATCTTCACGTTTCATGAAGGTTTCTGAACATTTTGGCACACCTCAGAAAAAATGGATGTGTGTGTGTGGATACAATTTTTTGTCGGCGTTTCAGGAGTTCCGCTCAACCGATTTGAATGATTGAAACAGCAATCAATTCCTACTGATGGGGATTAGTGCTGATTAGTGTTCGGAAAAAATCGGACAAGCCGTCTCCGAAATACGAAGCAAAGAGTGCACAAAATATAAACTCGGTTTTTGCAAAAACCTGGCTTCCGATTGGAATGATTCGAAAAATATTCAATTCGTAATGATGGGGAAAAGTGGTGATTAGTTTATGGCAAAGGCAGGTCCAGTCATTTTGAAGATATGAAGCTAAATGTGCAAAAAGTGGCAATTTTTGAGAGAACTAAGCATCCAATTTGAATGATTCAAAGAACTTTCTGCTTGTGTTGACAAAACAATTGCTTTTGGAAAAAAAATATTTTAAAATTATTTTTTTCTTGTATATCGAAAACAATTCAGATTTTAATTGTAATTCTAACTAAAGTTCTAAAGGTCACTTATATAAATTTAAATAAATAATTTTAATTTTGCAATTCAGTTTTATAATTCTTATAAATATTAGACAATGTTACAGCATTTATAATAATCCATTTAAAATATTTTATATTCCTCGAATATTTCGTTGCGGTACGGAAAGTTCCAGCAATTTGCCTTAAGGCACGATGCCATATACCACTAGTTATTTTTATTTTGGACGTGAATCACAACAATTCTTAGTGTCCTATAAGCTGCTGTGCAATGCATTTCTTACTACTTAGTTTTTTTTAAAAAAAAAGCAAGCCAATTGTTATCATTTCTAATTGTAATTAAATTTCTACATACTCCTTTTCATAATATCTTACATCTTATTACAGCAAAGACCACGAAATTGGCTGATTTCACTTGAAAACATATCACTACTGCTTGATATCAGGTTGCCCAAAACAAGGGTTTGAACCAGAGATCTTGTTGTAATTATGAAGTCTATCACATATGTTATGTGATTTTTTATTATGATTTTAAAAATGACTGGATGTAGCTTTTAAATTTGTATTTTATCTACTTCAGGAACAATTGATTTAATGTCTCATTTAGATAAATGATCAATCTAATAAAAATATCGTTTATATATTTGTGTATCTGTAACAGAGATTTTTTCCAAAATAAGTTAACACTTTTACTCATACTATAGAAATCAATGGATTTATTTTTGTGTTCTACAAGATTTGAATTTGCAATACGTAGTAAAGTCAAATCAACTAAAATTATTCAGTCATTTATACTGAACAGAATATTTTGAAAAAAAAAATGTGATTGTCATAGACGTATAAACATGATAAAGAGAATTATTATTATTACTTTAACGAATTTAATATATAAGTTGTTTTACAACCGAAAAAGCTGCGTCATTATTTACTTTTACTTTCATAAAACTTCTATTACTAAATTTCATATATCCAGAATCTACATCAGACATTCTCTAGCAAAAACTTACTTGTTGCTATGCTCTGGTAACCTAATATTCACCTCGAAATATATGAAAATCAACGTCAAATTCAAATTTAAATAAAGAACGACGTACAATAAACATTATGTGGTAAATATTATATGAAGGTGTTAAATTAAACTTTTAGTTTAAAGTAAGTCTGTAGTTTCGTACAATTTCTTTAATAACACTACTTAGTAAACAGATTGACTTAAAATATAATATAAAATAGGATTAAACCAGTCGTTTTAAAAATTATTTATGTCTCTAATTGTTATTGATATTAATAATTAAAAAATAGTCGTCTTCACATTCTTAAAACTTTTTTAAGTTAAAATACTATTTCAGAATATTTAATTTTTTTGTAATGGTGTAATTTACTTTACATAAAAACTATACCCACTTGAAAACTTTGGCCAAATAGCTAAATCTCAATTCTTACCGCAAGGTAAAATGCCACTTATACCTAGTTTTCTTTTTCGATCTTCACATTATGAAGTATAAATTATTACAGGCGACTTCCAAAGTGTTAAGAGGAAGTTTCTCGCGTACGAATTCCATTTCATTCCGAACGCCTTTGAAAGTTTGTAACAACTTTGATACTAATGACATTATTGGCATAGTTCACAATTAAAACTGAACTAGAATAGTTGACACATAATTTTGATGGAATGCTGGGAAAATAAAAAGATAAGTAAAATGAAATTTCAAATCGATCTCAAGAAAAACTATTTATTAGAATTTTAATGTCATAAAATTAATACTGTGATTCGTAGTGGGGATGCTGTTTTTTCGTTAAATTTTTTAATATCGCATGTGAATTAAAATGAATTACATTTGTTCTTAATTATAATCGGTACAGCATTAAATCAGTCAAAAAACAAACATAATTATAGTCGCTGAGTCTACCAAACTGCATTACAGTCTAATGGTGGATTTATTATGTATTCTGGTTGATTTTTATTATTTTTGTTGATTTAAACTTTGAAACCGTAGCCATGAATATTATGTCTAGAACCACGGTAAAAAATTATGCAACCATTGTCCCAAGTGTTCTAGAATTACAACAGCTATATTATTATTTTAAAACTATTAAATTAAAAAAATGAACTAAAGTGTTTTGGCAAGTCCTAATTAAACTTACAGAACGATGCAAATTTATATATACAAGTTAGTTTCAACCTAAAAAATAATACATGTGGTGTATGACATCGTGCCTTACGGCAAATTGCTGAAACTTCCCGTACGATATATTCGAAGAACAAATTTTAGCAGATTTTTTTTTTTGAAATTAAAAAAAATTAAACAAAAAAAATTCCTCCAAAAGCAATGTTTTCGTCAACACAGGTAGAAAGTTTTTTGAATCATTCAAATCGGATACTTAGTACTATCAAAAACTGCCATTTTTTGCATATTTAGCTCCGTATCTCCAAAACGGCTAGACTTGCCTTTGTCAATCTAATCACCACTTCTACCCATTATTACGAATTGAATGTTTCTGTTTTACAAACAAACTGATTGTGAGTGAAATTGCGTATTTTTATGTATTTAATTTTTTTACTAAAATAAAATATATCTATTTATAAGACAAATTATTAAAAGAATAAAAATTTAAATAATAACCATGGACAATTTAAATATAAATAATAACAATGAACAAATTGAATATAAACTAACAATAAATTTCCTAAAAATTTTCCATGATATTAAATCACTTATTACTAAAATAGAAAATTCTGATAGTAAATAAATGTGAATTGTTATTGAAATTAATAAAATTATATACTATTTCAGTTGTTTTTTTTTACCCCACCCAAATGTAAGCTTTTATACAAGTTACACATATAAAAAAAAGTTGAATCTAATTTAAAAACATTAGTAAAATTTTTTAAATAATTAAATAACATATGCTTCAATAAATATTATATTAAAGTCTTGTAAACTAAACAACAGTGCTCACAATAAAAAAAAAACTAATAAGGAAAAAAATATTTTTGTTATCGGTTTTCAAACATTTACTTATCTTCCGTTTATCCATAAATCCATCAATCGATCGATTTTTTAAGGATTTTTAAACCCCACCTTAGTAATATTCAAAATGAACCCCCCTCCGCCACCAAACATTACGTTTATTTTTACTTTCAGAAAAAAATCAGATTTTTTCAAAAAATTCAGTTGAAAAATAAAAATATTTGATATCTTACTAATCCCCTCCCTCCCCAAACGTGATATTTCGAAATTTTTTGTCAAACCTCCCTCCTTACTCCTAAAAATCTCACGTGATTAATAAACGCCCCCTAGCGACGTTGCTCGATTCAAAGCGATGACTGGTTACACATCTTTTGCCCTCTACTTTCAAATATTGTAGTTAAAAAATTCTTAATTTTACTTGCTTTTGAGATATTGATGGTAGACCTTTTTACCTGCGGACCTTTAAGCCCAGCTGTACCCTACGTCTCTTGTAGAAACATTTTCGAAGAACAACATTTTTCAAATTTATTACCAATTAAATAATCAAAAACCATTTTATTTAAACTCATCAAAAAACCTCTGCCATTACACTAATGTCACCTCTCTCTATTCCTTACAAGTTAAACAATCGAAAGCCAAGAAGTTTCATCATTCATTAATTACCGTCACCTGCTTTGTAAAAAACCATACATAAGACAAAAAATAAAATCTGCTCTTAAAACTTCACCGATTTACCTCCGATATCCCGTCACATGTTATTTTAATAATATATATAAATGAACAGCACCGGCAAACTCGAAGATATACCTGGCTTGTTCTTATATTCTCGCCGGCTGTTGTTTCGCCATGGCAGAAAAATAAAATAAGTCGACGGTGATATTTCACGAATGAGCGCACCTGCTCCCGGCTTCCCGGAAAGTTTTAAAAAGACGCGGGTCAAATAGGAAAAAAAATCTGCAGAAACACAACAGAATAAGAAAAAAGTAGGTGTAGTGAAGTGCGAGATTAACTGTTTTACTACGCTTTCTGTACCATTTAGAAGATGTTTATTAAATGTTGCTTTGTAGATACTTTTTTACTCTACGACGTCGATTTCTGATGGTGAGGGTAATAAGTATTGCGATGGAAAAAATATACAGAATGAAGTTGTTTAAAATGTATATTTATTTTAAAATGTATTTTAGTTTTAAATGTATATTTTGAGTGTATTGACTGTACAATATTGAAAAAATGAATATACTAGGATATAGAAATAACTAGTTGGTATTGGTATTTTGCCTTGAGACAAGTTACATGAACTTCTCGATATGTGTAAATAATTGCCTTAATCAATAAAAAATAAATTAATTTATGAGTGGCTAAAAGTATTCCGAGTGGATTTATTACACATAATTGAAAACGAATGAACACGTTAACTCGTAGTATTTTCTAAAAGCAAATTTTCAAAAATCGATAATTTTCATAACTGAACCAGTTTCCGTAGGACTTTAATGGTTTAGTATGTTCATTAAGACCAAGTACTCTATCGTCATAACAAGTAAATCGTCTAATTTTGATTTTAACAAACGTCAAAAAACTACTCATTTTCTCAAACTTTGATGAATTTTTAAAATTAAACTACTTGTCGTAAGGCCATAATAATTCAGTAAGTTATATAAGACCATGATATATATCGCCAAAAAAAGTTCAATAAAAATCAGCTTTTTTTTCAACAGTTAATTACAAGAAAACGGCTCAGTAGATTTTCACCTAAAACTGATCGGTATCATTCCCAACTAACATCTTTTGAACAGTTTTTGGTTTTTAAAATCGATTCGGTAGTATGAGCTTAAATGTGGACGAAATGTTTAACAATTTTTGTCAAATTACAAAGAAACGACTCGACCGATCGTCGCACAAAACTGACAAACGATAGTCCTCATCGAGATACATCAAATGGCTTTTAAATTTCCAAAATCGGTTCAGGCGTTTTTGAGCAAACGTTGATGAAAGGGTTAATTTTGACAAATACCAAAAAAACGATACTCATTTTTGCAAACTTTGACAAATTTTCAAAGTTGAACGAGCTGTCGTAGGGACGTAATATTTTAGTATGATCTATAAGACTATGGTATACCGTTAAAAAAATAATAATAAAAATCGACGAAAAAAACTTTTTTAACGCTTCATTACAAGAAAATGGCCCGACCGATCTCTACCAAAAACTAACAGTATCTTTCCCAACTAATATCTTTTGAACGGGTTTTGAATTTTCAAAAACGATTCATAATTGCGGGCTAAAATGTGGACGAAAAACTTTTCACTTTTCTGCTATTTATAAAGAAACGGCTTAGGCACAAAACTGACAAACAATAGACCTCAAGGAAGACTATGAGGATGAGGACTCCTCATCGAGATACATAGAATGGCTTTTAATTTTTTGAAATCGGTCCAGCCGTCGGTCCGTTTTTGAGAAAACGTCGATTTACGGCAAAAAATCTGTTCACGCACACGCACACACAAACACACACACATACTTTTTCCAAATTTGGTCTCATTCGACTCAGAATGGCTTGAAACGTCGAGTGAACATAAAATTAGCGAATCGGATTTTTTGACGAAAATAAAATTTTAATTACTCTATCTAGAAAAAATACTGGAAAAAAACAAATACTAAAAGGTAAGTTGTTTTTCTCGATATTATTTGAACATACTTATAAAATAATATCAAGAATTACATTTACATTTTGCACCTAAGACATCTCGAAAACTCAGAATCTTTGTTATACATTATGTCTTAATATTTAAAGCTACCATAGAGTCGCATTCTGTAAATTCTGAAAGCCAAAGGTTCAGACCATTCTTTACTTTGATCTTTTCATGTTTTATACACAAACTTTTCGCATGTTTTCATCCATTTTACGAAAACAAAGCGCATGTATTCTTTCTAGACTTCACTATTAAATTGATTGATTATCTTGTGTTGGAAGTTTGAAAAACACGTGAACATAAAAATTCAGAGAAAGTGAATCGACGACCGCCCTCTCGTCTAGTGGAAAAGCATTATTCATAGCAATAAGAATTCGCATACATCAAATGTCTTTAGTTTGTATTTTCTGAGGGACATTTGCATAAAATCTCAATCTGCTGCATAGAATCTAAATAAAATCCGAATGGAATATGGATACGTCTGGCAGAACTCTAGTCTGGAATTTAAGAGCACAGAGCAAAAATTACGTATGCATAGCAAAACTGATACAACTAAATCTTGTTAACTTCGTTATCCTGTAATTCTGACCAAAGATTATAAAAATGGAATTATTATTTTATGCTAGATTGTATGAAAACTCATACGTACTTTTTTATATACAACAAAATGAAGTACAAAGAAGTTAAATTAAAGTTGTAATTCTAATTACCATAAACGCAAACTTTTTTGATTTAATTCTTATGATACTTTACTTTATAGTATTTAGTGCACTAAATATCAACATTTGCTAATTAATTTAGCATTACTGTATTTAATGTAATAGATTGCAGTAATCTAGCAATATTTAGGATAAGAATTAAACATTGAAAAATATCAATTTTAATTTTAATTAATATTTGGGTTGATAAGAATAAAATTTAAGGAGGCAACCAGACAGATGAATTTTTGATTACCAAAGATGTTGGTAATATGAGCGCAATATTGGAAATAAAGGCCCAAGATTCGAATATTGTACCACGACTTGGCCCCCAGCTGGCCACAAATTATTTTTTCTGGAAAACCTTTTATGAAATAATAAAGGGGCAAACCTAGTGCAAAATAATATCATTTGCATAAAGACCTCATCCTGATCCATTTATACGCCATTTTAAAGGTCTTTTCGTAAAAATATGATATACTAATTTTTAACTTTCTGCCTCATCATTTGGCAGAGATATCATTGAAAATTAGTGAATTCTAAAACTTACTTATCTTCGAAACTGTAAAAGATTAAACATTACAAATAATTATTTTTTAAATGACAGAAATATAAATACTTTTACAGCTGTTTGGGGTTATTTTTTAATTGGCATCAATCATCCTTATATAACAAGTTACTATATCTATGTCTTTTAAAAGAATATTTTCAAAAAAATAAATCAAAAACATTAAGGTGATATAGAAAAGGAATGAATAAATAATTATTTTGATGTATATTTTGATAAACAATTTTATATTAATTTGTAGAATGAAAATGATATATAATATTAGTTGTGTATTTATAAATTAGATTGTTAGAAAAATTAAGAAAAGCGATGCATTATTTTTTCAAAGAACAGAGAAGCGAGGTACAAAAAGTTTGAAAAACACTGAGTTACTGTTTTATCTATATATAAGTAAAGAATTTCTGAATAATGTATTCTAATCTAATCCTGTGCCAAGTAGTTTTTTAAAGGACAACAAATTACAACCCAAATGTTAATTGGACAGAGAGAGCAACGACCAAGTCCACGAGCAACAAGATCAATAAATCCGACGTCAGTGCGATAAATCTCAATATATTTATCCAATGAACAAGGAAACGACGTCAATATTGTGGAAACTGTCGTACTAAATTTCTCATCGAAAAATCAATTGACAGAAAATAAAGCGGAATTTATAAAAATATAGCGAAAACTACTTCTATAAAGTATTTGTAAATGGCAAATAATATTTTTAAAACCATATTTTTGTCACGAAATTCTAACATATGCTAAATTAATCATCAAAGTTATCGATACATATATTTATTACTTATTAAACTTAGAAATATAATCCGAAAACGAACTATTTGTATCGAAAAAGAATGAAATATCATTGTGTTTATTTATTGCTCTTTCGTTACTTAGTTGAATAAAACAATATTCCGTGAAAAGTCTTTTGAATGAATTATCCTCACCACGAAGGTTAGAAAAGTCTGTTAATGTTTTGTCTTATTTATGTGTTTTAAATTGTTTAGAATTTTTAGAATTGATTTTTCGATGCAGACAGCGTTTATTATAGTTTGGCTGGTTTTGCTAATATATACAAAGTCACAATCTGAGCAATTAATTTACTGAAGATTCTAATATAAGGCGTTCGATATTGAAAGAATTATTGATTTTGATAAAAATAATATTGATTGTTGTAATGAATTGTTTACTAACCGGAGTGTTAAGAAAAGAAAGTGGAAAGAAAGTAAAGTTTCCTTATGAATAGTGAACAAAAAATCCAGTGTGAATCTGTAAGTCCAGATGGTTATTATAGCCAGTAATTCTATTCACTAGGTTTACTTTAAAATATGTTTCTAATTAAAAATTCAGGCACATTTGTAGACTGCGGTGTAAAAAAGCAACTAAAATTTTTCCTTAATTTCAAACTAACGTTTAACTCGGATCATGGATCTGCTTTACAAACCCACTGTTTTTATAAAAAATATTTTATATTCAATATGTAAATGTTATTTGCTTGCATATTGATAATACATTATAGCAAAAACTTCACATTATACATATTTTTCGATATGCAAATGCTATTTGTTTGCATGAAAGCAAAAAAATCACATCCTACATATTATTCCAATCAAAAATGAATCTTTTATTTTAAGACATAGAGTTTTTTTTTATAATGTTTTGTGAAATAAAGGTTATATTAAATATGCATTTTGTTCTCAAATATTTACATAAGCAAATAAGATAAATAAGAAAGTAAAACTGACGCATAACCAATAGAGTTCCAAAAATTTTCCTTGTCCTTTATGGGACTGCCGGTGCTCATATACAAAATATCCAGACGTCGAACTTATTATTTCTCATCAAAACTTTTCCGTTGTTCTGCAAAAATCATACCATTTCAATCGTAATGTTTCGAGACATGTAAATCCAGCCGAGCTTCATTTCGAGATCCGAGAAACATATTTCATTTTTATTCATTTGCGACTTTTGAATCATATCTCAAAGAATGTAAGATTTTTTTTTGATATTCGTACTTTAATTGAAATGGTTTAACCCAGAGGAAAAAAATAATTCGTCTGGGACGGACAGTCTTGTATATTTTAAATAATGTGAAACGTAAGGCAAATCAATGTTTTGTCTGTGTAATGAATGAATTGAAGACGATAAGAATACATAAAGCTTAAATGTTTTGAGAAAATAGAAAAGCGTATTAAATTGAAGTTTTCAATTCAGATATCTGCATAATGTAAATATTAAATTAAATCCGCTTAATTACAAACACAATTAGGAAACTTGATGGAAAATGTTGAACAAACTTTTGTTTTTGATTTTAAGTTGTAATTTAGACCAGTGCGGCTTTTTAATTTTTTAAAAATATTTTTATCGCAATTCTAACAGATATTTAACAAAATTAATAATTTTAGCACATATTTTTTTATTTTCGGTTTAGTTAACTTCCCGTAGGGTAAGTTATAGTAATCGCAAAAAATCGAAAATGGAAATTTTTATATATTAGATATGTGTACATCGTATTATCAGATATTTTATAAATACAAATTTTGTGTACATTTATATGGATTCCGTACCAATGTTTGCGTGTTAGACGCCTATGCGGCGCTTACGCGCTCTAATTTTTCGACTCCAAATCAGCAATGCAGCACGATTTTTTAAAAAAATGTTTAAAATTTTCAACATAAAAATCAATACAGAAAGAATTAAATTTTCAAAAAAGAATTTTTTTTTTCAAAAATTTCAAAATTTCTCAAAGTTTTTTCAAAGTTTTGCAAAGTTTTTTAATAATTTAATTTTACCATGCACCACTAGTTTACTTTTGTTGGGAGAACTGCACAGTACCACATAGTATAATAACATATATATAATAATATACATATAATATGTGTCAAATATCTATCTATCTATCTATTCTTGATTTAAATTAAATGCAACTTTAATTCTCCTATATCATTTAAAGTCTGTGCAAAAAAAGTCTGAACTCGCAAATAATTCGAAACAAATCCACCTCCGAGAAAACTCCCTTGAATCCGAGTTCAAAATGTACTTGAGCGTCACAAATATTTGCAGTACGTAATTCAGAGGATAAAGTAAGTAATCGGGACTTGTATATTTCACAAATATACTTAGAATAACCATGAGATAAGTGATACAACATTCTTTCTTATGTAAAAAGTTTGATTAAAACGTTTTCACACTGGGTCAGCGGCATTGGGTACGAATTTGGAAAATCGAGATAATTAGAACTCCACTTTGACACTTTTGAAATTTTGCAAAAATATATCTGCATTATCATAGTTTAATAAAAATACAAACGAAAGGAAATAGCAAACCTTCAATATTGTAGCACATTTTTAAA
>NW_020537390.1:0-24051 GCF_003426905.1 Ctenocephalides felis
ATGCTAATATAATTGGTCGGAAAGCGATTTTTATAAACATATATGCACCGTTTTGATTATTCAACTCTCAAAATGGCCAAAAAAAATATTTAAAAAAATGTATCAAAATATACTATTATATCTTGATTTGTACTATATAGTTCAAAATGAACGAGGATTGCTAAATCAGAATAATAACTGCATAATATATTTCTTTCTGCAATATTTTGGCCTTTATGAATTTCCAAATGTTGAAAAATTATATTCACACACAACACTCTCCAGTAACACTATTTGTTTTGTGATTCGTAATTGAGATATTTTTGAATCCATTACATGCAAAAACATTTTATGAAAAATTGATATGTTAATAACTGGTGTCCAACTAGATTTAATAATATCCTTAGTCACAGCAGTCATTTAGATCAGTGATTCTCAAAGTGCTCCATATGGTCCATGACAACGAAAAGGAATTGTTTTTTTAGCTTGTTAATATCTATTTCATTATTATTATGAAGTCAATTAGTGAATGTCTTAACTTAGATTAGTATATTTCCTTCAATGTTAAATACTAAACGTTAGTACAATAACAAATTCATAAAAAAATGATATCGGCTAAATAAGGGCCCATGGCAAAGTCTAAGGGTTCCACAATTCAAACAAGTTTGGGAATCTATGATTCAGATGTATACCAGATTTAGGTGAGTTGGCCAAAATGCTATCTAGAATTTTCTAGATTTTTTTCTACAAATAAAGGTAACATTGTTATGATAATTAGGACCTTTTTGAAGTACAAAAGTTGCAAAACAGAATAGTATTTTTAAAATATTGATTTAAACCTTTTTCATCACTTTGTTTAACGAAATATATAAAAAGCTTCAACTTGGCATTTAAACTTGATTGACAATACAAGGGCTTGAAAGACAGCATGTGATAATAGTAATTAATATCATCAAAATTATCGTATAAAATTCAATTAAAAGAAAAACAAGTTTCACTTTTCTATAATTATAATTATAATATATTATTACAAATTGTAATTATAAATTGTTGCATTACATTTAATTATCTTGATATCTTGGCAAAGTTACTTAATACAAAATAATATAAAATTTATAGTACGGAAAATTGTGCAATTATAGCTTAGAATTCATACAAAATTAACAATGTATAGATATGATAATGTTTAATTATATTTTATTTTTTGTTTTATTATTTATTTTTTTAATTTTAAAACTAATTTTTTGGGACACACCTTTCTTGTAGATTAAATTATAAGAAATCAATGGATACATCGAACGCTACCTTCTGATCAGCAAATGATGGCGATTTAAATATTGAAATACAAATCAATTTTTTTTTATTTTTATTAGTTTTATTAGCGTCAGATACGGTTCTTGCTTATATACCAAATTTTATTTGAATTTGATTTAATTCAATTGGACTGTAATTCGTATGGTAAGCCCTACGCGGTCTCAGGTACAGTTCATTTACGCTCTGATTATTCATACAATTCACATCATCTTGTTATTTTTCACTTCCTCATAATTACTTTATACAGGCGATCTTTGTGAACATAATACGCGCTCTTTAGATTATTCAACACACAAGCCATCTTAGTAATTATAACTTAAGTTATGCGATTAATTATTAAAATGTATGGGATTAAAACTATTATTAACAGTGTTAACTTGTCATTTTGAAATAAAGTATGTGAGACTGATGACATTACATAGCTGTAGGTAAAGGATATTAGTATGGCACTTGTGATGCACACGAATATAAAATGGGTATAATGTGTTGGCGTATTTGTTTTGCGGAAATGTCCAGGAAAGAAGATTTTCATATGAGATAATTTTAGAGATCTATGACCTCATGTGGAAATTTGATATCGTACCGCTTGATGCAGAGCTGGGTTTGAAACTGGGACTAGTTCTATTCCAGTTCTTACAGAATACGATACAAGTTCAAAATATTTTGAATAAGTTTAAAATTCTGGAGATTATTATGTCATAATGCTATTAGAAAGCTATTATGAGAGAGTTGAATTTATCTTTGTTTCTGTTTACATAAAATTAGGGACCGATACACCGTAAAATAGACGTAAATGTTATGGAAAGGCTATGTTTCGTAGCAGTTTTTCATATAACTAACAACCGTCATAATTCTATGTTTTTAAGAAGTCTTTTGATAGAAAATCTATCCTAAAATCGCACAAACATCAAACGCCAAATCTTATCATAAGTGCATCTGTATGATGTGGCATGATAAAACAAACATGAAGTAAGATTTTATGATCGCACAACAAATACATAGCATTTTGACAGTTTTTAGTACCATTTTATATGAGAAGCGCTACCTAACATAGCCGTGATTTAACATTGGTCTATTTTACGTCTAAATCAGCCATTTACTTTAAGTGTCTACTAATACTTTTGATTCATCTTTTTGCCATCAGTCTAAAGAACAATACTTAATTGTATCTACTCTTGTCTTCAAACAGAAAAAAATTATATCTTAGGATGAATGTTTACTCGTGTTAAAATCTGTTATTAAGCTGAATTTAAATGTTTATTCTGCGACATAACGGAAAACAATCCATTTTATAGCGTAATCCTCTAATAATAGCCATACAGATGTAGGTGTCTGGGAAACAGTACCGAAAAACTAAATTAGACCAATTTGCCGAACAATGGGAAATGTTTTAATTTCGAATTTAATTGTCGTATACGAGCGGGAATGCGTGCGCCAGTTTTTTTTTATTTATAGCCGAATTGTTATTTAATTTTCAAACCGACTACCATATTAACATGAGAAGATATAGCTGTATATATGCTTTGTATGATACTTAAATAAATCAATGTGCTAATTAATTTATACATTTTAATAATAGTACTATAAATATGGTGGATCTTAGAATTATGTCAGGAATTTACTTACTTAAAACAATAGTTGTAATCATAACGTCCGTTCGTTAACAACTTCACGGATTCTTATTGAATACGATTTTCATATTAAATACGGTTATTTTTGATACAAATAATGAAAATTTAGAAATTTTAAACGGAAAGTATAATATTTTAATCAAGTAAAATATGTTAAGAAACTTTACAAATTGATATTTGACTTTACAATTGATTGATAACTTTACAGATATATAACTTTACAATTGATTGATTGATTGATTGTTTTCTCATGAAATTATTTCTACAATTTTGGCTCGAGCTTTTTGGCCAGTTGCTTTTCAGACGGTTTTTTGAATATTTTGAATAGTAATAAAATTGTCTTGGTTTATTAACTTCACAAAGGAAAAGTTTATGACTTCCCCAGAAAATTAAATTTGCTGATTTTACGTTTCTCGACGTTTCCCGTGATTCTGAACCATTTTACATCAAAATTGGATATATCTGTATGAGTTTATGTATGTATACCCTAGTAGAAATGTATCGTGGCTAGAGGGCTAAAAGATCGTGGCGCAATATTCGAATCTTGTATTTGGATGGGCCGGACAATATTTGTTTTCTAAATTATGGAAAATTTGGAAAATTCATGGGAGAACTGTTTTATATGGTTTATTACAAATAAAAACATGTTTCCCATCTGATTTACACCTCTAATTTTATATTTACACGAATAATACATAATTTTTAAATGAGGGCATAATCGTAGTTTTTTCTGGGCGTCCAAGATTCGTTTTTCCAGTATTATCGAACTTGGGAAATACGTGGTATTTATAAAGGTCACGAAAAAAATTAACTTTAAATAATTAATTAGCACCAAAATCATGATTAAAGCTTTTAAAAAGTCATATGCTCGATCGCAATTAATAGTTTGATACATTTTTCTTATAAATTCAATATAAATTTTAAATGTGGGGGTTATGCATTTTTTTCTGGGCAACCACGATTCGTTTCTTTAGTATTATCGAACTTGGGAAATATGTGGTCTTTATAAGGGTTACGAAAAAAATTAACTTTAAATAATTAATTAGCACCAAAATCATGATTAAAGCTTTTAAAAAGTCATATGCTCGATCGCAATTAATAGTTTGATACATTTTTCTTATAAATTCAATATAAATTTTAAATGTGGGGGTTATGCATTTTTTTTCTGGGCAACCACTATTCGTTTCTTTAGTATTATCGAACTTGGGAAATATGTGGTCTTTATAAGGGTTACGAAAAAAATTAACTTTAAATAATTAATTAGCACCAAAATCATGATTAAAGCTTTTAAAAAGTCATATGCTCGATCGCAATTAATAGTTTGATACATTTTTCTTATAAATTCAATATAAATTTTAAATGTGGGGGTTATGCATTTTTTTTCTGGGCAACCACTATTCGTTTCTTTAGTATTATCGAACTTGGGAAATATGTGGTCTTTATAAGGGTCACGAAAAAAATTAATTTTAAATAATTAATTAGCACCAAAATCATGATTAAAGCTTTTAAAAAGTCATATGCTCGATTGCAATTATTAGTTTGATACATTTTTCTTATAAATTCAATATAAATTTTAAATGTGGGGGTTATGCATTTTTTTCTGGGCAACCACGATTCGTTTCTTTAGTATTATCGAACTTGGGAAATATGTGGTCTTTATAAGGGTTACGAAAAAAATTAACTTTAAATAATTAATTAGCACCAAAATCATGATTAAAGCTAAATTAAATATAAGATTAATATAAATAAACAATATTTACTCCAAATTCAAAATTATTATTTAATCCACATTTAAAAATATTATTTAATTCATATAAAAAACAGAATTTAACTCATTGATAATATCTTAGCTAATACATAGCTAATCATTGATCAGCTCGATCGTAATTAACAGTTTGATATAAATTTTATATGAATTCAATATAAATTGTAAATATTATATTCACATTTATTTTTTCTTTATTATCGAACTTGGGAAATAAATAACATTTACATTGGTCAAGAAAATAATCAATGTTAAATCATCAATTAGTGCCAAAAAATCCATTATTAAACGTGAAGATATGAAAAATTTTCATTTTCGATTTCGAATATCGATTTCGATTCTCGTTCCATTACTATAACAACCCAACGGGACGTTAAAAAAATCAATAAATATTTTAACTATATAATATGTATGTTTTGACATTGTATGTATGTCATCATTCAGTAAGTTAGCAAATTCTAAAGCAAATTATACAAGATTGTAGTAGTACAAAAGTATAGTAGTAGAATATATAACAAACTTAAATAATGTCAGTACAGCGAGAAAAAAAATACAATTTTAAACAAAATGTTTGATGAAAAAAAAATCAAAACTTCGAATAAAATAAAAGTTAAATAATGAAATTTTGTGGTTATCCACAAGACTTGCTTAAATTTGTTTTTTCCTGGTTTGGTATGTATTAATATTATTTAAATCTGTTATATCTACTAGTAATATATCGATTTATATTTATAAATTTAGACGTTTTATATTTATTCATTTAGAATAATAACATTCTGAAATTGCATGTTATATATGGTGTATGCTATACATGTATGCATATAGTGAACATGTGGTTGCTTCGTGTACGATGTCTCTTTCTTTTCGTCCTTTGGCCTTCGTAAAAGGACCCTACGCATATACCTGAATATATAGCAGTTGTTGCCGAAACAATTTTATACGTGATTTATGAACTAATATTATGTCATTGCAATTTCGTTTCAATTACATATTTTTACATTCTTTTCAGTAGCAATTATTATTTATATTACTTACTTGTTTATTATTTATATTAATGTTATTCAAGAGTAAAAGCTTGATTAAAAAATTAATTTAAAGGCAAAAGATGATTTTTTTCAATTTATTATTGTGTACATAAAAGAAGAGTGTGATTATAAAAAACCTTTGTTGGTTAGTTCTTGAAGAAGGAAAGAATCCATAAGCCCAAAACGTAAAATAAATTAAGTGTAATATTAATTTTGATTTGTGAAGATAAAATTTATTTAATATAATTCAGAAAAAAAAATTAATAATAAATATAAACATTAAAAATTTTCTAAATGTAAACATATTTGATATAATGATAATTAATAGCAATTTTATTAATTTTGTTTTAAATATTTTCTAAGTAACGTTTCACTGATTATGCAATTTACTAACTTTCTCATATTGAAATGAATGATAAGGGAGTTATGGATATACTTTACTGACAAATTAATGAGCGTATACTTCGTAACATAAAATGATACAAAAACATCAAAATACATAAAAATATGTTAGAACCGCCCTTTGATTAACAATGCTCTAAGTCTATTGCATCACCAACGAACAAATCGCAGAGCCTCGCATTTTTCAATAGTATGAAATTCGTTACGCAGTGCATTTAGCAATTCTTGTTGAATTTAGAATTTATTATAATATTAAAAAATATTCATAATATATAGTAAGTCTGGAAAAATGAGAATATTTAGTGAAAAATAAAATGATCTGTGATATCAAATAATAATTGGCTAAGAACATATTTTGTGAACAGTTTATAATTAAAATCAAGCGGTTACACAATTTTGAGTTTTATGGTTAAAGTACGTAAGTATATTTATTACTTATATTATATAAATCAACATACATATTTAGTAAACAATGACGTGTTTTATATATTCTAGATTGAGTAAATTGAAATGGATGTAAGATCAGCTGTAATATAAAAACTGTCACATAGCAAAAATGGATTTGATAAAGGTAATAAAAATATTAACAAACTTATTAAATGCAGACTTTTCAATAATTTATTATCGCTTTTGAATATTTGATGTTCGTATTTCCATCAACAGTTTTTTGTTTTAATTTAAAATTATAATTGTACTGTTTTAAATTAATGTTAACATTTTATATTTACTGTATTTTTAATTATTTCAGATTTAACTGTGATCGAGTTCTAGAAAATATGAGTTTTCAATAAACTACAATGCCAGAAATGTTTTTATATTAAAAGCTAAGTAATTGAATTTATTATGAGTTTATAAAATCCATATATTCCAGAAATACTGCTAAAAAATATTAATATATTTTATCTTATTTCAGGTGTAATCGTGATCGAATGCAAGAAAATGTTAAAATATGTGTGAAAATAATATAAGAATATCCAAATAATATAAGAATTTCCATCACTAATTAAAATACTTATAAATAGACAATTAAGGCGATAGGATTAACAAAGATGAGATTATGATTTACCATTAAGATCCTCCAAATTATTATAATGACTGAAAATATTTTGATTGTTCTATATCTTATTATCATAAAATAATGTGTAAATTGTTAATAAAATTATTAAGATTCAATACATAAACTATTTAAAAATGTATGTATTCATTTAGAATAAATAAACTTTTATATCAATGAGTTAAATACTGTTTTTCTATATAAATTAAATAATATTTTTAAATGTGGGTTAAATAATAATTTTGAATTTGGGGTAAATATTGTTTATTTATATTGAGCTTATATTGATTTTTTATGTGGGGTAAATATTGTTTATTTATATTAATCTTATATTGGTTTTCAATATTGGGCTTATATTAGTATTGAATGGGATTTTAATATTGTTTATCAATATTGTTTTTTTATGGGGCCTATATTGTTTTTAATATTGGATTTATATGGGAAAATGTTAACAGAATAATATTATAGCAATATTGGTAAACAATATAGAGCCCATAAAAAGTACAATATTGCGCCACGATTCGTTTCTACTAGGGTATGAGCTGAAAATTGGCTTCTTGTAAAAGATTTTTGACAAATAAATGCATCGATTTTAAAGTACTAGCCATTTGATGAAGCGTTTTAATGACTCGCGTTGAATAGGTTTGCGAATTGATCGTCCGAGCAAATATGCAATTTTTTGTCATACTTTCTGCAAAAAAATTCGAACCGATTTTGAAAAATTAAAAACGGTTCGAAAGATATCAGTTGATAATTCACCTAATTAGTTCTTGGCAAAAAATCGTCTAGGCTGTTTTTGCATAATAAATTGTTGATATATATGTTTCTTAACGATTTCGATATAACTTCTCATTAGGGTTCGGATTTTCATAGGAAATTCATGGTTTTTACGAACATCTTAAAATATTATGGGCTTACGAAAAGCGATTTAGTTACAAAAGTTTGGAATAATTGTACGCATCAAACTTCCTAAAATTGATTTTCACAAATTTAAAACATTGCTAAATTTCAAGTCTCATTGATTAAGACGAATATTTTCACTTAGGAAGATAATGGAACTTGCTTTAAGGCAAAAGGTCACTTAAATCTACTTCAATCTTTTAGCCATAATTTTTTGTAAAACGCTTGCTTTTCACATGTGAAACTCTTATAAAATTTAATAACTTTTCTAAAAGTTTCTAATTTCTTTACATAAATTGGAAAACAACCAAATGTGAGATATTAATAACATATTGCTCATAAACCAGCAAGTTATATATTCAGTCAGCATTTATGTATTTTTTTCAAATTGTCGATGCGTGACTTTTGTTACTGTAAATATATTTAATTATTATAAATTTATCTTTTGAATTAAATTTAAATCATACTTTATATATGAATGCAGTAAAAAATTAGAATAAAAATGAAATTAACACATAAATAATATAAAAAGTATGAAATTAGTTTTGTTTGAGAACGGTGAAGTAATGAACGGAAGGTAACTTTTTGCAATTTTTTTATGAATCTGTAAACAATTGATCGATTTAATTACCTGCTAAAAACGATAAGTTCACAGTTAGTTATCCGTATTTCGCTAACGGCTTCAAGATTTAAAGTATCGCTCGTACGTAAATTAACATATGCGTGAAACTGTTAAGTAAGATTTCAGTAAGATTTTATGGAAATCTTCTATGAGCCCAGAAACGGTACAATAACTTAATTCGTCGGATTCTCTTGTAATATTTTGTTGTTACTTGTGACTTTAATTGCTTTATTATCAAATAAGATATACGGGCACTGCCTCTCATTATTTCGGTAGTTTATTCTGTTATTCGTATTCTCCGCAAAGGCGTTCGTAATTATTAACTTTTTGAATTCAACAGTAAGATTTTTATTATATTTGTTGTGATGATTTAACACAAATTGCGTAATAAAAGGTTATTCGTTTCTGATAATTTGAGATTTCGTTACAATGTAACCAGTAATTTGTGAGAGATGTATTTTTATCAATTTTATAAAAATATTTTAATGAAGAAAGAAGTAAATAATGTATAGTGAATTCAAGTTATAGAATTAATAATTATTAATTGATTGCAAATGTATTTTCAATGAGAAATCAGTAACCTCTGCAAATTATAGTTAGTTAGGAACTTTGATCTAAAGTAAATTATTTAAATCGATTCAAGGAAATAGTAGAAAATATAATAAACAGGTAAATACTGTTTATTATCTTTAGTTTTAATTTTAATAAATCAAGGTTCTTTCAAATAAAAAATATGAAAAAAGCAGAAATTTAAATATTTTTAATATTTTGTGTTGATTTTTTCACCGATATTGTTTTGGATTTACGGAAATCTTACATATATAAAATAATAAGAAATTAAATATTTCTCTTAAATCGCGTTTAATTTTATGATACATATTTAATTACATCTTTATCTTTAATTATCCTTCATCTCGTACAAGAAAATTATAATTATGATTAACCACAAAAACGTTTATAACAGGTATTCATTGATTTATAAGAATAAAAAAACTAAATTCTGTTTAAATTTTCTTAATAAGTCCTTAAAATGTTTCAAAACCTATATTTACGCTTTTTCAGAGAACAACAATAAAACATATAATTTTATTATCAGTTTATTTCAGACAGCTTAAAATGGTGACTGTTTATATTTAATTTTAATTTAATTTTTGAAAGTAAATATATAATATTTTTTTTATAAATGTTGCAGTTGTTAATTATGTGTGGTTCTTGCGTTTTTTAAATACTTGCAGATTTTGTACACTAAAACGTACGAAACTTTTAGTCGAAACGTACGAATAAACATAAAAATCTATTTATCATATGCATATGTAAAAATCTTTTGCCATTTGAAATACTATTACGCACATATATATTTATATATAAAGTTCTCGTGTCATGGCATTAGTTGCCATATTCCTTCAAAACGACTTGACCGATTGTTATAAAGTTTTATATTTACATTCAGTAGAACTCCGAGTCAGCTAATATTTTTCGTACCCCAAAGTGGTAAACGTTGTTCACTCAAAATTATTTTTATATTTTGATACAAAAAATTGCATTATTTTTTTGTTAGGACTTTCAAAATAGGTCTAGACAGATCTATAATTCCGGCCTGAAAATTTCCTAGAAATAACGTATATGTCAAAACAACCTTTGCTTGATATCTGGCCCAAATATTTATACATAAAAACAATTGTTTTAAACATTAGGCTCAAATATTTTTTTCTTTTTAATTAACAATTCATGTTTAATTAACTATTTGTGACTTACAGATTTTATAATCATCATTACGGTACAATTATCTCTTCTCGCTACTGAATTTTCATTCCTACGAGTATCCATTCCTACTCATACAAATTGTTCATACTAATAATTATCATCAAAATAAACTTCATTTTTTTTCTATCATCAACGAGATCTCATTTACGGGGACTATCGAAAATATTCCGGCAGCCTTTCCATTGTATCTTTTCGACACATCACCATTGTTAATTAATGATCGCCGCACGGACTGAGCCTCAAATTGGTGTAACATCCCCAGCGGTGCTATTGACTTTTGATTATGTCGCATTTTTTTCGTTTCTTCAAGAATAAAAAAGTACATAATAGAAATTATAATAATAGAGCCACATTTAAAAATAACGGACGAACGGTAGGTGTTCACGGGGTAATCGATTAGTCGATTAATGTCAAGAATGCGTTTTGTTTTGTACTTTCCTAACCTGACAACATTGATGATCATGATTTGTTTATATATATATATATATATATATATATATATATATTAGGGTGGTCCCTAATATGGACATTTTCGAATTTCTTTGCTCCCAAGGACTCAAATGGTTCCAAATTGATAAAAAACAATAATCTGAAAGTTTTAGCTCTTAATATTGACTTTTAGATAGAGCGCAATTCAATCAAAGTTTTGTATGAAAATAGCATAAAAAAGTTTGCAGAGCGTCGAATTTTCAATAAAAAATGACTCGAATTTTCACTTTTAATTCATTTGTCGCTAAGTTATACCTAAATTTTTTTTTAATTTACAAATTTTTTTCCTTGCTATTTCCATACAAATTTTGACAAAGTTTGAAAAGTTAATATTAAGAGCTAAAACCTTGAGAATTGTTTTTTATCAATTTGGAACCATTTGAGCCCTTGGGAGCAAGGAAATTCGTCGTTATTAAGGACCACCCTCATATATTATATATATATATATATTTAATATATACATATGGTAGGGCGGGGCACAAAGTTCCAATTTTACTTTAAGTAATTATCACATAACAGGTTTCAATCAAACAACTACCAAACTATGTTCAGTAAAACTCCTCGTTGATTTTTAATTATAGAAATATAAGTTATTTCTATAATATTTTATTTGCCTCTTTTTATCTTATCAACAAGTATTGGTTTTTGTAAATTGCTTGTTTTACCTTAATTTACTTTATTATTTACTATTTTTTATTGTTACATAATATATATAGTGATTGAAAATTATATAATTAATTGGTTCCAGAAGTATTGTCAATAAACTTAATTTAGTAGCTAGAGCAAATTATAGTTTATTTAGGGACAAGATCTAATATAAATAAAAAGATTTTTCAAGTAAATATAGAAAATATAAATGATAGTTCAGTTATTTTTAAATTTCCTCCTTTTATTTTAACAAATTAATAGCGTTTTAAGTAAATTATAGACAATATGAATCATGCACGAATTTTAATTTTACTAGTTTTATATAGGTTGGGGCGGAGCACAAAGGTCAAATTTAACTCAAAGTAATTATACTGTCTTAAACAAATGATCCTTTCCAGAGTAAAGATTCAGTTGGTTTTTTTACCCAACCCAGATGTAAGAATTTATACGGGTCATATAACAAAACTGTTGAATTTAACTCAAAAATAGCAATTCAATAACATATTCTTAAAAATTATATTAGGGTCATGTAAATTAAACAACGGTGTTCACAACCATAAACACTAGAAACGAAAGAAAATATTTTTCCCGTTTATGTTCTGAATGAAGAATCAAGGTGATGGTTAGGTATATATCTTTTGCACTCTACTTTCAAATACTGTTGATAAATCATTTATAATCTTACGTGTTTTTGAGTTATCAGTGGTGAACCTTTTTAATAACGGATATTTAAGCATATGCATATGCATATAATGTTATATATATATATATATATATATATATATATATATATAAATATATGTACTACCAAATTTTTTTCATCGGAACAAGTCCATCTGTATATCCTCCTAATTATAATGGTTCAAAAGAAAAGTACATACATTTCTGATTTAATCAGCATTTGAGTGAAAAGTTATAAATATAAAAAGAATTCCTTATATTTTGTATTTCTTCTTCTCCACGAAAGCTCATTAACGATTTAACAGTACTTTTAATGGTAAAGTACTATGATTGCTAATGCTCGTACGACATTAACTTTAAATTCTGATTCTCGCAGCTAGTTTTAATTGAAATTTAAGTAATTCTAGGATCTATATTTAATTAAATTTATGTTTAACGCCTTCCTGAAGCATAAGTGCATTTAACTACATAAAATTAATTGCTTTATTTCACATGATGGTCTCGTCACATTGTAACCCTTGGAAAATGGCTTTTAGATTTAATTGAATTTTAGACATTTAACATCTAGAAATGGAACCTCGTCCATCAACTATGATCACCTTTTTATAAGCAACTATTTTTAAGAATGTTATTAATTATAACTCTATCAAATTTGTCTCAGAAGAAGTTATTGAAATATCAAAAATTTAGAAAAACTTTATATTATTATCTTCAAAATGTATTGAGTAATAACTCGTTTATATAACATCACATTTTATAATAGTATTAAATTGATTGCAATATCAATAAAAAATTAAATAAATATTATTGCAATTTATAGGTAATAATATATCCTGGGTATTCGACAAAGATAAGGTTTTAACTTATCCTAAAAAATATTAAATTTTTAATTGATATATTATATATCATTATTATACCTCATAAACCCTGAAGTCATTACTTTTTTATTTCATTCAAATTTTAGCTTATCAAATAATTTGAAAATAATATTTGAATATACCGCTTCCAAAATACTAAAATGCCAATGGCATGGCAGCGCCATCCACTTTATTATGAGGACATTGCCAATAGAGTGACATTTTGTGGTGCATAATAATTCGTCTTTGATGTAATATTGATATTTTATACATTTTCAAGTGCATAGTGGTTTAGTTGAATTTAATTTGATATGGCGATCAATTTTGGACGCTTTATAATTTGAGGTATTTAATCAGCTTGCATTTAAGTATTTATAAAATAATTTATATTAGCTTAAGGAGACCCAGCGTGAGTTTTTATATTACACTTGCCATCTTGTGTATTATGATATTGACATGTACCAGACTTTTTATCCGAAGAACACTATATTAATTCCAATTCTAACTTGAATTATATTATATAAATTATTAAATTTCTCATGCATAAAATAAATTTATTATTCATTATAGTAATGAGCCCACCGTGGCTAAAGACTTCGGCTTACATGAGGTCCAGAATTCAACCTCAAATACGATCAAGCTTCATATCGGGCAGCATGATATTAAATTTTTACTTGAGGTTATAGATCTCAAAACAAATAGGTAAAAGAAGTGGGCATATAGCTGCAATATCACAGTTAGTGAGGTCGTGTAGAAGAAATATATGTATATATCAGTTAGTTAGATAATCGATAAATTGTCTTCTAATAGCATTTTACTTAAAAATAAGTTACACTCTAACAAACTCATAGTTCACCTAATAGTTCTGATTTTTGTCAAATGAATCAAAAATATATAAAAATATCATCATTATAATTTTATTTATTATATATTCATTATATTCGTTATTGATAATTTATTGTACAAAATTGTTATTCATTATATACAAAACTTATTATTTTTAATAGTATCACTTTAAAATATGATCACTGTTATTAACTTCCCGTAGGGTAAGTTATAGTAATCGCAAAAAAATCGAAAATGAAAATTTTTATATATCTTTACGTTTCAAAGGTTTCTGAACATTTTGGCATACCTTAGAAAAAATGGATGTATGTGTGTGTGTGTGTGTGTGTGTGTGTGTGTGTGTGTATGTGTGTGTGTATGTGTGTGTGTATGTGTGTGTGTATGTATGTATGTGTGTGTATGTATGTGCGGATACAAATTTTCGTCGACGATTTCGGGAACACGGATCAACCGATTTGAATAATTCAAAAAACATTCGATTCGTATTGATAAGGAGACGTGCTGATTAGTTTTTGGCGAAGGCAGGTCTAGCCGTTCCGAAGATACGGGGCAAAAAGTGCCGAAAACGGTAACTCAGTTTTTAAGAGAACGGAGTGTCCAATTTGAATAAGTCAAAAAACATTTTACTTGTATTGACAAGATGAAGAATTGACCAAATTTTCATAGAGGCAGGTCTAGCGGTTTCGGAGATCTAATGAAAAAAGTAAAAAAAAATGCCATTTGGCGGTCAAAAATGATCATTAGACATATGCACATCAAATTATCAGATATTTTATAGAGATTTTAACAATAAGTATGAATTTTGTTTACATTCCTATGGGTTCCGTACCAATGTTCAAGCGTTAGACGGCGACGCGGCGCTTACGCGCTTTGATATTTCGTCTTTATGCAGTTAAAGCAGTACGATTGCTTTGAAAAAAGGTCAGATCTTCCAAAATATGTCAAAATAAAGAAAACATTTTTTTTTTCAAAAAAAAAGAAATTTAAATTTTTTTTTTTTTTAAAAAAAATTTTTTTCAAAAAAAAGTAATTTTTTGTCCAATTTATAGTTTCTCAAAAATCTTATTTTTTCGAAGTAAATTTTTTTTCAAAAATGTTAATCGTTTTTAAAAAAAAATAATTTTTGGTACGGGAAGTTTCAGCAATTTGCCTTAAGGCACGATGCCTTAATTGCCTTAAGACAGAATTCCACTTACAGCTAGTTCCATATTGGATCGTCAATTAGATCTCGTATTGTATCATGATTATTGGTTCGAAATGGTCATCGCATATAAAAAACGTACATCCTGTTAGCACCAAATGTCCTTCAGGCTTTCGCCTGGACGCCTGTGGTCCCAGCCAAACCCTTTCCAGTCCACTAGTTACCTGTGATCGATCTCCGGTAATTACACAGACCTTACTAATTGGATGATTTCTTGTTATTTATGCGCAATGCATGGCTTATTGATCTCAGTATGGTATATATCGTATCATTTGTTGTTGATACGACTAGAGAAACTTTGTTTACATTTTTAGCCTGTCGAAAAATTAATACTAGTAGGTATTGGTATTTAGCCTTGAGGCAAGTTACATGAACTTCCCGATATGTGTAAATAATCGACTTAATCAATAATAAACAAATTAATTTATGAGTGATTAGATGTATTTCGAGAGGATTTATTACACATAATTGAAAACGAATGAACACTTTAACTCGGAGTATTTTCTAAAAGCAAATTTTCACAAATCAATAATTTTTATAATTGAACCAGTCGTAGGACGTTAATGGTTTAGTATGTTCATTAAGACCAATTACTCAAACGATAACAAAACTACTCATTTTCTCAAACTTTGATAAATTTTTGAAGTTAAACCTCTTGTCGTAAGGCCGTAATATTTCAGTAAGTTCTATAAGACCATGATATACATCGTCAAAGAAAGTTTCATCAAATGAGCTTAAATGTGGACGAAAAGTTTAACACTCTTTTGCAAATTACATAGAAACGGCTCGACAGATCGTCTCACAAAACTGACAAACTATAGTTCTCATTGAGACACATCGAATGGCTTTTAAATTTCTGAAATCGGTTCAGGCGTTTTTGACCAAACGTCGATGATAGGTCTAATTTTGACAAATACCAAAAAAAACATACCAATTTTTGCAAACTTTGACGAATTTTTATAGCTAAACGAGTTGTCGTAGGGCGGTAATATTTTAGTGTGATCTAGAAGACTATGATATCTACCGTCAAAAAAAAAAATCATAAAAATCGTCGAATTTCTTTTTTAAAACTTTATTACAAGAAAACGGCCCGGGCGATCTTTACCAAAAACTCTTCAGCACGATTCCCAACCAATATCTTTCCAACGGTTTTTGAATTTTCAGAATCGATTCAGAATTGCGGGCTAAAACGTGCTATTTATAAAGGAACGGCTTGGTCGATCGGCGCACAAAACTCAGAAACGCAAGTCCTTATCGAGATACATCGAATGGCTTTTAAATTTTTAAAATCGTCGAACCGTTTTTGAGAAAACGTCGATTTACTCCTTCGGGAAGTTAAAAAAATCTGTTGAAACAAAATTTTAAATTTTAGAGCATTATGTGGCCTCGCCCGTAGGTTAGCGGTTAAGAGCGACGAGACTTGATTCAGAGGTCAGTGACAACGATTTTCACTTGAAAATATAGTTAGTAATATGCTTCCAAGTGAAAGTAGCCTTCACCCGGCATTGCTGCACCAATAGAAATATTCGTCCTATTGCAGAAATTATAATAATAATATATCATATATATCATACAGATATGTGACAACTGTTTGGGTTGCTATCTGTAAAACCGAATAGTATTTAGTGAAACTAGCTGTAAGTGGAATTCTGTCTTAAGGCAATTAAGGCATCGTGCCTTAAGGCAAATTGCTGAAACTTCCCGTACCAAAAATTATTTTTTTTTAAAAACGATTAACATTTTTGAAAAAAAATTTACTTCGAAAAAATAAGATTTTTGAGAAACTATAAATTGGACAAAAAATTACTTTTTTTTGAAAAAAATTTTTTTTAAAAAAAAAAAAAATTTAAATTTCTTTTTTTTTGAAAAAAAAATGTTTTCTTTATTTTGACATATTTTGGAAGATCTGACCTTTTTTCAAAGCAATCGTACTGCTTTAACTGCATAAAGACGAAATATCAAAGCGCGTAAGCGCCGCGTCGCCGTCTAACGCTTGAACATTGGTACGGAACCCATAGGAATGTAAACAAAATTCATACTTATTGTTAAAATCTCTATAAAATATCTGATAATTTGATGTGCATATGTCTAATGATCATTTTTGACCGCCAAATGGCATTTTTTTTTACTTTTTTCATTAGATCTCCGAAACCGCTAGACCTGCCTCTATGAAAATTTGGTCAATTCTTCATCTTGTCAATACAAGTAAAATGTTTTTTGACTTATTCAAATTGGACACTCCGTTCTCTTAAAAACTGAGTTACCGTTTTCGGCACTTTTTGCCCCGTATCTTTGGAACGGCTAGACCTGTCTTTGCCAAAAACTAATCAGCACGTCTCCTTATCAATACGAATCGAATGTTTTTTGAATTATTCAAATCGGTTGATCCGTGTTCCCAAAATCGTCGACGAAAATTTGTATCCGCACATACATACACACACGCACATACATACATACATACACACACACACACACACACACACACACACACATACATCCATTTTTTCTAAGGTATGCCAAAATGTTCAGAAACCTCTGAAACGCAAAGATATATAAAAATTTTCATTTTCGATTTTTTTGCGATTACTATAACTATCCCTACGGGAAGTTAATAAGCCCAGCAGCTTATAGCATGATATTAAGTTCTGATTGCTCTGCAAAATAATAATGAAAATTATAATCAATACTGTTTTAAATTTATTATGCAATCTGTATTTCCTATGCATATCTGATTATTTTTACTAATGTTACCAAGTATGGTAGTGGCGACATTAGTTAAATTTTTTCAAATAATATTCGAACATCTTATCTGAGTTGATTGCATGATGTTCGATATGTATGTTGTAAGTGAAAAATAACAACAAAAATCAAATCCAAGTAGTAACAAACAATATTCATTTGTCAAAGATGAAATTGCATATAGATTAAAGCCGTCTTTATCTTTTCCAACATAATGCTTAAGGACATTAGATCGATCGATGCCCGGAACGATTTTTATTGTGGGACAGATGAATGAATGGTTTTTGCGGTCGGCAACAATCACAGCGCATCCACATAGTTCATCCCGCCGGTGGTCCCATCTGTGTGCAGGTATCTGCTTAATCAGTTGTCCACAAACGCGTGAAATCACGCAATTGTGGGAGTGTATATATAAACATGACATGCACACGATGCCGATGGCTTATTGATATCAAAACATAACATTCAATCCAACTATGGTATAAATACTTGTCAACGTAATTGATGTGCGAAATTGACTATTAAGGAATATAACAACCAAATACCAAAGCCATTTTTATTCAAACCTTTGGTAATATTACTTATAAATTTGGTCTATTGGTAATATTACTTATAAATTTGGTCTCTCTGGTCAATTAGTGGATAATGCCTAGAAATGTTTCATTTGTTTTTGTTTTATTGTTGTTTTTAACAGCATTCAGAACTTAAGAGTTCTATAGGCTTTTGGGCTTTTTTGATTTAATAGTGAGTCGATTTCACAGATGGCAACCCAAACAGTTGTCCCATCTCTGTACAATAAATATTATTGTTACAATTTCCGTAATAGGGATTAAGAATATTTTTATTGATGCACAACTGTTGGATGAGGTCTATTTTTACTTGAAAACATATTGCTATCTAAATTTCGAAGTGAAAACCGAGGTCACTACTGCTTGACATCAGGCTCCTCGAAGCGTGATCAAATCCGGGACCTCTGATTCAAGTCCAGTAGCTCTAGCCACTCACTCTAAGAGATTTTAATCAGATGTTTGTACTCGTCTCGGGTAAACTGATGTCAAACTTTTATTTAAAGTAGCAACATCAGATAAAAAAATATGTTTTTAAGTGAAATTAGCCTATGTTGGGCATTGCTACATCAAAAAACAAATCTTCATTATTAGAGAAATTGTAATAATAAATATTTATCATACAGACTAATAAGGCAATTGTTTTAGTTACCATAAAAATTTTCGGCATTCTAAAAAAATAATAAGGAAATCGATATTAGACTAATACTATTAATAAGACTTTCAAAATAAACTTAATTCGTTTTTTGCTTGATTTCATAGAAAAATATTACAGATTTGTAATGGCACTGCAAATAGTTCTAATTTTTTAGATCCAATTAAAAATTTTTATTTAGCTTTGATTTTAAAGTTTTGATTTCAAATCGTGTATTATATCTAGTTAAAAGTCTCAGCTTTAATTAACGACAGAGAAACTTTAATCAATTATTTAATTTTAGTAATTACGGAAACCAAAATTCATTAATAAAAGATTATTACAAGAAGTTTGAATATCTATTATTATTACTATATTTCAAGTGTGTATTGGATCTGTCAATTTCCAATTAATTATTAATAATATGGAATTAATTAATAAATGTGAATAAATATTTTTTTAAGTATGTAAAAATTTGAAAAAAAATATTTAGGGCAGCGGAAAATATGAGAGGCAAAAAAGAAAAACTTCTAATTAAAGATATTTTTCATACAAAGTTGCGTAATAAATCTTATATAGATGTGGATAATAATATCTTTAGACACATCTAACAAAAGTTTAAAAATTTGTTAGAAAATTGCAAATTTTCTACTTTCTTTTTGTACTCAAATTAATTTTAGTTTTTCTTTTATATATTAAATGATTCGGTTGTAATATGCAAAAAAATTCATAACTTCACTAATAATGTGAAGCAAACTTTTTATTTTGATATTTTTAAGTATTATTTCTTAAAATTTTATACTAGAAACTTTTTCATCCTATTTTTTACCAAGAGTAAAATAATTGTGAGAAGTGTTGTGTATGTATTCACTGTCAGTTTCGCAACAGAATAAAAACTCTTCCGCCATCGTTTCTACCACTTTTTATTACAAAGAAAAATTTATACAACCGCCGATTCAGTTTTGTCGAACCGCAGATTCTCATGCGAATTCCAATCGGAGTTACACTCGTTCAGAGTGAAGGTTCAGATTATGGATTTAGGATTGCCTTGCTAGGATGGAATGGAGTAATAATTATAATATATTATTATTATTTTTTTTTTCTCTTTATTTATATATATTATCAATATACTGTATTTGTCAAACGAATTGACTGGAGTATTACATCACAAATTGTCTGGGGTAGACAAATTGTAATTGTATATTTTTGATAATTACGAGTTAACTTTTTATTTTATCAACAATTATCACTAAGTATTAGAATTAATGTGCAACGTTATACCGAATATTTATGGAAATAATATTAAGCATTACGGCGAATTAGTAATGCTATACAACGGGATGTTTTTGCTTCCGTGAGAAAAGTCTACGGCAATTAATTATTTATGCAAATCGTTCATATTTTTATGAAAAAGCTATTAATTTCATTGTTCTCAGCGATAACTCGTGCGTATATTGAACCGGCGGTCTGAAATATTATGGTTCACGCAGTTATTTGAATTTATTATGATGCCGACATAATATAAGCAGTATTATATATCACACAGTTAGAAATGCATCATCTATTCAATAATAAATAACATTTTAATATACGTATTTGCAAGAGTTTACTTTCAATAATTGCTAGGTCTTATGGTAAAGCCTTCTCGTTTAATCTCGTTTAATCGATTCTTTTGTCATATTTTATGTCAATACAATAAAAATTACAACGCAATAAATATCATTAAAAATTAAGCTAGGAGTGAGTGACAATATTCTTTAAGGCAAGTTGTATGAACTTTCCACTATGTATGAATAATTTAGTCAATAAAAATTTACATTCATATTTTTTTATAAACATTGTTAATTTTAACATAAAGTTTTATATTGTTCCTTAAGACCAATAACTTTATATTTAAGTTGCTCCTAAATCTGGTTTCACCTAAACCATATAGATGCAGCTGTTTTTAAGAAAACGTTGGAGAATAGTCAAATTTCAACTCACATGCATATACAATTACACACTCTTCACAATTTTGGTGTCAATCGATTCCGAATGACTTGATCCATCGAGAAAACTTATTATTATCAAATCAGATTTTTTGGCATAATTACAAACTTCTCTTTTGGGAAGCATAATAATTTATTTTGAGAAATAATTTACAAGATTAACTAATCCATCATTTAGTTATAGAATGTTGGATATTTTAAGTAAGTAACTTTGCAGAAAAAGAGGTAAATATGTATATTGTTCATTAATAATAATTGATATGATGAAAATTATTTGTGTGCCAAAATTAACTTAAATAATTTCTTACATTAAAAATTAGTACTTTTTAGGGTCTTCCAAAAACATTTTGGGGAATGCCTTGGATAAAATGTATGTATACGTGTGGGTATATGTGTGAGTAACACGTATGTATGTATGTTTGGATACGAAATTTTGTTTACGATTTTAAGCGCATGGATCAACTGATTTGAATGATTAAAAAATATTTAGTTCCTATTGATGAAAAGAATAGTATCATTAGTTTTTTGGCAAAGGCAGGTCCAGCTGTTTCAAAAACAGGGCAAAATGTGCAAAATTATACAAGTTTGAAAAATATGCAAGCATACATATTATATGTTATAAATATATTGTATATTATAAATGTAAAAATACCATTAAGAATTGTTACGTTATTGGGAATGCAGGTTTAGCGGTTTCGGAGATTTAATGAAAAACCTTATTTGGAGGTCAAAAATGATCTTTAGACATATGCACATTAAATTATAAGATTTTTTATGAAAATTTTGATAGTAAATACATTTTCTACATTTTTATCGATTCCGTGCCAAGATTTATAACCGCTTCGATATTTTGCCTCTAAAATAACTAGTGCGATAGTTTTGAAAAAATCTAATTTTTCAAAAAATCTAAATTTTCAAAAAATCTCAAAGCTTTAAATCACGGCACGGAAAATTCTAGCAATTTGCCCTAAAGCACCACTAGTTTTTTCATTAAATCAATTGCAATGCGCGATAATTTCCTCCATGCAATATATATTACGCATTTTTATTTCCCATTCACGTCACGCTTCCAGTTTTTTATTGGATCATTCCCTGGCAAACAAGAATAATCGCGGATCAGCTAATGATAAAGATTTGCATAAAATTGCAATCGATATGTGTTATTAAAGTGCTATTGAATCTTCAATTTATTCTTGCGTATAGTAATTTCACTTTCCGTTCGCATACACGAAGCAAAGACAAAGTTGGTTATGTGAAGTCATAAAAACAGAAGCTCAACTAACTATTCGCTTAACGAATGTAAAATATATATAACAATGATATAAAGTGAAATAGAATTGCTCAATTATTTGAAAACATTATTAGCAGGGATTGCCATGGGTTTGGAATACAAAATGATTTATATTCTAAATTTTTGGTAGGGTAACAAATTCAATTCAATTCAATTTTTTTTCAATCCAATTATATTGTGAAAACCAAACTAATTATACCACAACAAATAACACATATCATACAAACAAGTTAATTCATCCCAGCTAATTCATCATTGTAGACACTTGTTACTTTTGCTGTTTTTCATAAAATGTTGACCTGCTCCTTTTTTTCAAGCTGAGAGCATCGGTGTGGCCCAGCCAAAAGGGTAGACTAATAGTGACTTTTTTTGCAATATCTAAGAATATTCGTCAAAGACACTTGCGCAGACATTCCAAAGTGTTGAGATGGCTACATATGTAATCAATGCAGATTATTTTGAAATGTTCGGTACTAGGTGCTACTGTTTTAAAATTATATTTTTTATACCAAAGTTTGATTGATAGTATTAATTATTTTTCAGCAAAGATTGCAGTTTGTTTTATTTAGTTTGATTTCTAACTTTGTTATCTAACATAAATCATAATTTAATAAACATTTCATTAAAATAGGTAGAGTAAAATGGGGCTGCCAGAGGGCAAACAGGTTCAATTTCTTATTTTTAATTTTAAAGAGATTTTACAAAATAATAGCTACATTAATCAAGCAATGCAAAATATAAATTTCATGGGTTTATATCATACATAAATATCACTTTATTTATATCATCTTGGATCTGATATTTTGTCAGAAAATTTATCACCAAGGCTGGAATAACTATTTATCTAATTTATTTCTTACAAAATTGTTTTTTCTAACGCAATTCACTTTTTCATTTACTATTTTTTATTGTTTACACCCTTGCCAAGGAAAAAGTTCCGTTGATCCTTTTCAGCTTGTGTGATGGCTTATTTGTTCATTACCTTTATGTTAATAATGATTATTTTTACGGTCTTTTACTCGATCATTGATTATTTCTTATTAAATACGTTTCACGTTCAAGCATTTGTGATGTATTAAAACTTCCAGATAATATTGGTTTACAGTCGAGCAATTGAGACGTTATGAAAAAATCAGTGTAAAGTCAGAAAATAACTTAGATATTAGAGAAGATGAATAAATTGTTCTCGGAATATAAGAAAATCGTGTTTATAATAGCAAAAACTAGAAATCCTAGATTCTAAATAGATATACACTTATATGTAATTTAATAAAACCTTCTTTGCTTTATATCTTGTATAAACTTGCTACAAATAAAAACGTAATGCAAACAGCAGAGTTGCAATATAGGTGCTCAACCAGATGCTCACGCATCTATATGGTTTTTTGTTAGATTATTTTTGATTTATTTTTATAAAAATATCTTATCATATAATATGTAAGTAATTATAGATCTACTAATCAATACGCAATTGTATTTATCAAACAATTTACTGAAAGTTTAAGAAAAATGGTTCCAAGGAATTTTACAGGAGAATAGAATGGAGCCCAAAAGTACAAACGTGTTAGAATGTATAAAAAAATTGATTTGATAATATTTATTCGTCATTAAAATTTAGTTAAAATATAAAAAAAACATTTATAACTAGTGGGGTG
>NW_020537391.1:0-15209 GCF_003426905.1 Ctenocephalides felis
TACTGCTGTCATACGTTTTCCAGCCACATTAACCGAAACTTTGGGTGAAATGCCGCGGCAAGTTGGCACTGTTCATCATTCAGGTAGTAGTCCAATCTTTTCTCTGTGCCGTTTAATAAGGCATTGGCTAAAGCCTATGGCTAAAGCTGTGCCGTGCGGTAAATAGTAGGCATTGGATTAACGATTAACGGACTTCTCGCATTTTAACGGAAGTTAACGTGTCCGTTAACATTTTTAAAAGTTAACTTAAAAGTTAATCCGTTAATCAAAATGTTAACTTCGTTAATTAACGATTAACGGATTAACGAGTTAATGCCCAGCTATGACCAAGGCCATATTAGATTTGGTAGAACAGCCCCAAAGCTCCATACCATATGACCAGATAGGAATTTTTATTATTTTATAATCAAGATTTTGTTTCCTAGTGCTAATTTTGAATTATTTCTGATAATCTAATAAAGTTCTCTATCTCTGGATTTGATAGTTTTGATTTTTGTTGTGATGTGGTGTTTTCATGTTAGTATGAGGTCTAGATGCATACCTAGGTATCTAACATAATCAGCACTTGGTATTACCAATTACTAAAAGATGATTAGAAGTCAATTATCAAAGTAAAATCTTGAAAATCTATCAAGAATGGAAACCATAAGAATCTCAAGATGTCTACAGATCATCTTTTTCCCACTCTCCTAATTATCCCATTACGAGTCTCATCGGGATGCTGAAATTATTCCACCAAATGCTTTCCGAAGTTTAGTCTAACTTTTATGCATATAATTTCAAACAGATATATAAACTTTCTAGAGTATCATCATGACAAATACCTATATTAATATCAAATCTAATAAACGAAAAAAATGTTTGATAACTTCTTATTCTTACGGGAGAAATTGTTTGTATTAGTTCCCATTGCCGCAAAAGTATCTTGCAAAATAGAAAGGTGGTTTAATAATGAGATGGAAAAAAGTTTCCGAATTGTTATTGATCCTATACAAAGAGTATTTTGATCGAGAAAAGAGTAATTTGTAGAAGCATAGTACTCATAAATAAGCATCCATAAGCATTTATGTGTTTATGTGAGAGCTTTCTTCGTGATGGATTTATTTTATGAGACAAAATTATATTTCAGGTATTTGGAAATTAATTATGTTTTGTACATAATTAATTTATGAGATTTTTCTGAAAATTTTAGCTATATTTTTATATTATTTGAATAAAAACTATAAATGTAAGACAAGGTGCCCAAAATAAAAAAATACTCTTAATCCAACTGTAAAATGAACCTAGTTATATTTTGCCTTAGGGCATGTTCCACGAACAACCCGATATGTGAAAATTAAAGTCTTGAGATTGAGCAACTTTTAAAATTGTAATGACAAAGTTAATTTGTTGAACTATTAATGTTGTAAATGAAATTTCCGCATTTCACAAAAAAATAATAACATATGCCCAGCGTATGTTCTAAGAAGTTCGCTCATTAATCCAAACTTGAATGAGTTTTTATAATGAAATCACATTGAAGCATTTAATGTTCTAGAATGATAAAAAATGATCTTTTTTTAATTTCATTAAAATTGTCCCAAAATTGAGTCAACAATAAATACAAAGAAACGGCCTAGTTGATCTTTACTAGAAACTTGAAATCAGCACAATTTCCTTACGTTATCTTTCGATCATTTTTTTAATTTAAAATCGGTTCAAATTTTTTGGCAAAAACGTAAATAGAAGTTTTTGAGAACATTTATAAAGAAATGGCTCATCCGATTGTTCCGCAAAAGTAATCACCTATTCTCAAATATAGGCAAAAGGTAAAATTGTAGTAAAGACGTAGGCAGGCGTTCAAGAGTCTAATTATAAAGAAACGGCTCATCCGATTGTTGTGCAAAAGTAATCAACTGAGTTCTCAACGAGTTTTATCAAATGGCTTCTATACTTTTAATATCGGCGCAGCCATTTTTGAGAAAACATAGACAAATGGTAAAATTTTAGTAAAGACGTAGACAGGCGTTTATGAGTCTAATTATAAAGAAACGGCTCACCCGATTGCCGCGCAAAAGTAATCAACGATAATTCTCAACTATAGTTTCATCAAATGGCTTTTAAATTTTTAAAATCGGTGTAGACATTGTTGAGAAAATATAGACAAATGGTAAAATTTTAGTAAGGACGTAGATAGGCGTTTAGGAATCTAATTATGAAGAAACGGCTCAGCCGATTGTTGGGCAAAAGTAATCAACGCGAGTTTTCAACGAGTTTTATCAAATGGCTTTCAAACTTTTAATATCGGTGCAGCCGTTTTTGAGAAAAAGTCGACGGAAAGGAAATCTTTGGCAAAAAAGTAGACAGAAGATTCTGAGACTAATTATGAAAAAAAACGGCTCTACCGATTGCCGAGCAAAGGGAATCAACGCGAATTCTCAACTAGTTTAATCAAATAGCTTTTAAATTTGTAAAATCGGTGCAGCGGTTTTTGAGGAAAGATCGACAAAAGGCAAAATTTTGGCAAAAACGTAGACAGACGTTTCTGAGACTAAACAATAATAAAGAAACGGCTCAACCGATTGTCGATGACTTAAAATTCTGAAAACGGTTCAGTCGTTTTTGAGAAAACTTTGGCTTAACATACATTTATTCCAATTGTTACTAACAAAACAAAATTAGCAAATAAGATTTTCTGGCAAAAACTTTTCCTCCAGAAACCTAATTAATTAAGAGCATTTGTTAATTATTTTATATTTAATTGCTTTCGTCTGGCATTCATAATTATAGCTCTATTAATAAATAATTATACTACATTATACAAATCCTATTTGATTAAAAGAGAATGACGCAGCCAAAATCCAGCTCCGAGATTCACAATTGATTGAATTAGTGACCCAAATACGAGACTCGCATTTAAATAAACTTTTTTTACGTGAAAAACTTTTCGTACCATTTACTTTTTATTGATTAAAGAGTATTTTTTCATTACATTACAACCCTCTTCTTCGTTCACGAGGAACGAAATTCAATTTGAGCATTATCGAACATTATTTACACGTGAATGGGGCACTGGGGGCTCCACTTGACATACTGATTGATGTATCTAATGTTCAGCTTCGACCGGCTACATTATGAATATTGATGAGTCTACAAAATATATAAAGGACACCCTGTCTAAGTGAGATGAACACGAACAAGGATTCTCACCGAAAATTAATTAGCACGAGACGTATTTGTATACATTTGGCTCGGAAAATAATTTCGTTTTTTGTCGACACAGGATTTAAATATGTTTTGTAACCAAACTTCGAGACGCAGGAGCGCTATTTTCAGTGTTTTGCTAACTTCTTTTATCAAACCGCTATAATTTAAAAAAACCGGTTCTGTATTTGTCTCGGTTCGGTTCGAGTTCTAGCTCAGCAGAAAAAAAGCGTTCTGGATTCCGGTTCATGGTTCGGTATAACAAGCCGGTTCGTTCCGGTTTTTGTTCCGTTTCGGGTTCGGTTCACACCGTTGTTTATAATAATACATATAAAAACTCGTCAAATATTATAAAAACTAGTGGTGCATGGCATCATGCCTAAAGGCAAATTGCTGGTACTTTCCGTACCAAAAACTTGTCGCCATCTTTCTAAACACTAATCAGCAAGTCTCCTTATCAATACGAATCAAATGTTTTTCGAATTATTCAAATCGGTTAAACCGCGTTCCCTAAATCGTCGAAAAACACACACACACACATGTATACATACTAGAAATGGGCTTATCATATCCGAAGCCAAATCGGTTAGGATTAGACTCCGCTTCAGAGAGGAGTTATATCCACTTAACAACTCCACAACTCCGACAACTTTGAAACATAATACTTGACACAAATGTGTTCTCTAGTGTGTTGTTAACATATCTAAGGATTTATTAAGATTTTGGAAATAGTTTACAAATCGTTCAAACATTTTTGTTCATTTTATTATAATAATTACTATTTTATGCATTTCAGTATGCATACAAATCTCAAATTGACAAAAATCTTGAAAATCAAAATCAATTTTGTAATTATTTTTGAAGGAAAAACATAGAATTCTTTGAATATGTTTATTAACTTCCCGTAGGGCAAGTTATAGTAATCGCAAAAAAATCGAAAATGAAAATTTTTTATATCTTTACGTTTCAGAGGTTTCTGAACATTTTGGCATACCTTAGAAAAAATGGATGTATGTGTGTGTGTGTGTGTGTGTGTGTGTGTGTATGTATGTATGTATGTGTGTGTATGTATGTGCGGATACAAATTTTCGTCGACGATTTCGGGAACACGGATCAACCGATTTGAATAATTCAAAAAACATTCGATTTGTATTGATAAGGAGACGTGCTGATTAGTTTTTGGCGAAGGCAGGTCTAGCCGTTCCGAAGATACGGGGCAAAAAGTGCGAAAAACGGTAACTCAGTTTTTAAGAGAACGGAGCGTTCGATTTGAATAACTCAAAAAACATTTCACTTGTATTGACAAGATAAAGAATCGATAAAATTTTTATGAAGGTAGGTCTAGCGGTTTCGGAAATTTGGCGGTCAAAAATGATCATTAGACATATGCACATAAAATTATCAGATATTTTATAGAGATTTTAACAATAAGTATACATTTTGTTAACATTCCTATGGGTTCCGTACCAATGCTTATGCGTTAGACAGCGACGCGGGGCTTACGCGCTTTATATTTTGTCCCTATGCAGTTAAAGCAGTGCGATTACTTTGAAAAGAAAGTTCAGATCTTCCACAATATGTCAAAATAAAGAAAAAAAATTTTTTTTCAAAAAAAAAAATTAAAAAAAAAATTTTTTTTTTAATTTTTTTTTTTTCAAAAAAAAGTAATTTTTTGTCCAATTTATAGTTTCTCAAAAATCTTATTTTTCAAAGTAAATTTTTTTCAAAAATGGTAATCGTTTTTAAAAAAATAATAATTTTTGGTACGGGAAGTTCCAGCAATTTGCCTTAAGGCACGATGCCTTAATTGCCTTAAGACAGAATTCCACTTACAGCTAGTTTTTATATAAAAATAATGCAGTGAACCTTATATATGTAATAAGAGCAAATCTTTGCGTATAATATTTTTCACAAAATAATAATACTTCACATTCTGTTATTATTTCTTTTTCAAGAATTAATTATACATCAGGTAGTTTGATTAGTATACTCTCATTTTACGCAATTATCAAATCATAATTGTGCAAAAGTTTTAATATAATACTAAATATTTTTTAGCTTGTTGTATACCATTGAAAGAGTTCATTTACTGACAAACATTATCGTATACAGAATATAGAATACAAAATAGTATTAATTTGAGACATTATATAGCTGAAAAGTCCTAAAACTGGCTGTGAGACGAGAAAAAACACCACTTCTTTCGACCTAAACCTTTGTATTAGTAAAAAATCTCAAGCAAATATCTGCACATGTTAACAGATTTAGTATCAGTTTAGGGAAGTCGGATATGACAAATCCTGTGAGACAACTCCACTCGGATTCACTCCGAGGAAGGAGTTGTATCGGAGTGATACAACACGCACACATACATACATACACACACATACATCCAGATGTGCTAATTGATCTGCATTCTAAGAAAAGGCGATTGGGACTTTGCCCATTGAAAAGATGAGTACAAATACAACACAAGGTAAGAATGATAACATTCTAGATCCTCCCTCCACGAAATATTGCCTAACGGCGGTTTTCGTGGGGACCAGAGGCAACGGCAAAGCGGAGGTTTTAGTCGGTATTATACCAGGGCGGTATTGAGCCCAGCATAACCAGACAAAAGACCAGTCTAGAATGCATAAAGGCATTTCCTTCCTTTTCTTAGAAGACGTAAAGATATGTAAAAAAATTTTTTTGCGATTACTATAACTTGCCCTAAGGGAGTTAAAATACAACAAAGACTTAAAAAGAAATTTTTAAGAAATCATTTTTCTAAAAATGAAGAAGTACGAAAAGCAAGTACTGAAACTGGTTATATTGCACAGCTTAATTATAAAAAAGTTTAATTTTATTCGCATGATATAATTTAAAGTTGGTTAGTTTAAATTAACAGGCAGTATTTGCAACATAACTCAATTTTTGCAGTATATTTTAATTTAATTGTTCAAGATTTGTTGAAGTTACGCTTGAGCCAGAAATCGTTGGTCAATTTTGGAGTTGAATATGCACCACACTCAGTAGGCCATAGTGGTTTAGCAACCACTGGTTCCGGGTTCGAAATCCATTTTGCTTGATATCAAGCACTAGAGATATCTGATAGTCACTTAAAATTATAGATCTCAAATATGATGTAAAGCCAAAATGTTCGGAGCATTGCTCATTTTATATTGACATCACAATTAGAAATGTATCTAATATAATTTCATAAGAAAATTGCCAAATACTGAATTATCTACTAGAAATAGGTTAAGGAATAGACATCAAACAGTTAAATAGATGATGAAATGTTCTTAATAAATGCACTGCGTTCTAGAAGAGTAATTATCATTTTGATAGGCTTTGCTCAACTTTTAATTACTTTCTAAACATCCTTTCCAAATGTAGTTTTTAATTTGGTCCACTTTATTTCGAATTGTTGGTCAAATAAGATCTTCACAAATCATTAATCTGGATTATTATAGACAGGGCAGATAAACGAGTAGACAAGAAGTAGGAAAGAAGAAAAGTAAACAGGCAAACAGTTTGGAAGTCTTTATTGGTAGACAGGTAGAGAGCTAACCAGGTTATCAGGTGAAAATATAGAAGAGGAGGCATGTAGACAGACTGGTAGACTGAATATGATATACAGGTGATGTGGAGAACAAGTGGACATGTAGGCAGGTAAACAGATGGACAGGTAAACAGATGAATAGATAGACAGGTAAACAAGTAGACAGATAGGCTGGAATAAATGTAGAGAGGTGGACAGGTAAACAATTAGGTAAGTAGAGAGGTAGACTGGTAGATCGTATATAAATTGAATCAATATTATCTATTAGATCGATTATTAATTATTATTATAATTCACACATATCATGCAAATTCCCAGAAGACAAAATGCCACTTACAACCAGTAGATAACTGCATTAGTTTTAGTTTGTTATACATAAATACAAATAAGAGTGACTGATATTCAATAAAAATGTGAAACGTAAAATACTTATCATTTTTACTAGCTTTTTTAAAATATTACAGAAAACAATTGATTTATTATAGTATTCTTAGTAGTTTTATCAAACATAGACAATACAAAAAATTTACAATATAAATTATCGTAAATTTTTAATAAATTCTCTCAGCACAAAAATTTCTTTAGTCTTCTATTAATTGAAACTAAATCAAGCAAAAGCCGAAAGTTTTTGTATGCTAATTATTTTAAATTTCTCTTAATGTTTATAAAAAAATTCTATTCAACATAAGGAAAATTTTTAGACTCTACTGTTAATTAAAATTAAAATTATTTTCTTAGACATCCGCACTGTTTAACAGTTTTATATAATAACTTATTTTAACAAAATACAATATTTGTTATTTGGTATTATGGAATAAAAAATTGCATAAAAATACTAATAGTAAGTTGATTTTATATTTCTTATATGGTTGTATTTGCAAATTTCTCAATTATTTAAACACAAGTGTAGGTACGATTTTGAACAATACTTCCTATAGATTGTTTCAAAGTAAAAATATAAATCTATTAAACCGATTTAAATGTATTTGTGAAATCGTCAATGAATGTTGAAATCGGAGAATAGATACACAGAAATCATTTTCTCATGAGTGCTAAAGTGTTAAAACGTGAAAAAATCCCCAAACTTCTGATTATATAAAAAATTGAAGAATATTTAGACTTACCTAACGTATTGAGGCAAAGAACTTCCATCGTCGATCTCAACAACATCTTAATGTCTTTCAAAAACGTGCACTTGTTTTTCAATAAATTACTAAACTTACAGTTAAAACTACTAAAATTATCACTAGAACTTGTTAATTTATCACTTTTGTTTAAATCTTCGATTTTTTGCAAAATCCAGCAGTTCATACCGATGATGTTCTTCAAGGCTCGAATTAAATTTGATTTCGTTCGATGCCATTCTTCGTAGGAAACATTGCTGGAAATAGAGATAAATGAGTAATTGTAAACAGAAGTAAAACTAAAATTAGTCAAATATACATAAACAAATTATTAGCAAAATATTGTCTCTTGTTCAATGAGAATTTATTAATATATTATGTACCTGTAATCTTTCAATATGTACAAAGTATCTTCTTTGATGTACCACTGTTTCACCAGATCAACATCGCTGTCAATATCATCAAATTCTTCAAATTTTTCGTGCTCCTGAAGCTTTCCAATATCATGTATTAATTTTATATTTTCGATCAGTTCATGGAAAAGTTGTGCCTTTATGCGAACGGGTAAGATCTTATCGGTATTGAGATTTGAATCGGATAACAGACCCTGAAAAAAATTTAGTCAATTAGACAATTGTTTTGTTATAAATTAAGAGATTTAATAGAGCTTTACAGTATATATACTTCTATTAACTACTTTGATTGTTATATAATACTGTGCTAAAAATCATATGAATGGCAGAATGACTAAAATTTGAACTAGAAAAAGTTTTAATCAAGAATAGTAACTGGTATGCACTTTGAATAAAAAAATCTAATTCGCAATTCTTATTGGTGATTAATTTGTAAAAGTTTTGCAAAATTTAAAAAAAGGGAAGTACCTATTTATTTGTGGAAAAAATCAAACTTTAATATACACTGGTGATATCTTCTTTATCATATGGAATAAAGATGTATATGTAAAAATAATGATACATAATATGCATAACTTATATGAATGATAGTTAAAGAAAAATACATATTTGCATACAATAATATAACATAATTAGAGATTAACTTATTCGCATTTAGATTAATTTCTTCACCATTTTTATAATTTTTTTAAGACTGTTATATTTCTAGTAGCATATGGTTTTGGATCAATTCAACAAATTAAATTTGTAAACAAAAACAAAAGTTTATTCTGGATAAATATTATAAATAATAAGTATATTTATTTGTAATCCGTATTACAGCAAGAAAATAAAAAAAACCCATTTTCAGGATTCTATTCAAGTACTGCTATGTTTGTTTTCGAGATCGATATACAAAGCATTTAAATTTGAATAAATTGTTCAAACAATATAAAACATTTATTTCGAACATCATGAAACATCTGTGACGAATTATAAGTATCACACATATACAAAATATGTGGATACATTTAAAAAAAATTAAAAATTAAATATTTTAAAATACGTACTATAAAAAAACATCCCTTGGAAACATCGTGGCAAATTTGAATCTCACAGAAAATATCTTTTAACGACGAAGGACATTCTGCTGAATCCTTTTCGTCGGCACCATAGTGAAAATCAACGATTTCAACCTGAAAAACAATAATATCTATAAATATAGATTATTATATCAATAATTATGTGGTTTGATATACATAATATAATATTAGTTATTAATATTTATGATAATTTTAATATTTTATATTAACCTAATAATGTAACTGATTAAACACTAAAATGTTCATTAATATTAGAGATTATACTGGCAATAAAATTGTTAATAAATGAAAGACATACATTAATAATTTCAAAAAGTAATTGAAAATTTTCACCAAAAATTGTGTAGTAAGAGAATAGATGAAACAAGAGATAACCAATTCAAAAACATTTATAGCAATTTTAATCAATTAATATAAATCGAATGATTTTGAAGCACTTAAGCAGATTCAGATATTTTGAGATAAATATTCAAATGAATGACAAAATCTGTATCATTATCAATAACTATGCCAATTTCTAAGTAATATGAAAGACACTACATTTTATCAAATATTACTGCAAAATCAATCAATGAATTAATTAATTAATCAATACTTTTGTAAATTTATTTCTAAATATTGTAAAGTCATTCTAATATTTAAAAAAGAAAAAAAAACAAATATTTTAGTTAATATATCATATTTCATTATATTAAATCACTCTAATTGTTTACTGAAAATGGCAAAATTTAATTAAAATTTTGCAAAGTGCATAAAAGCATACTGAACGGAAAAAGTAATTATTGAAAAAGAACTTTCTATTAAATTAAATCTATGGCTGAAGTACTGTTTTCCAATTAATTCCATCATATAAAAGAGCCTACAAATAATATAAAAAACATGAAAATGTTTTAACTAAGCTAATATAGAATTTCAATTATGATTTATTCAAAAACTGTCCTACCTGTTTTTTGGGTTACAAAAGCTTCGTAAAAAATAAAAATAAACGACAATTTCCATCAAATTCATCAATTTCTTCACAATCATATAACACAATTTAATGGGTAAGAAATAGTAGAAATTTGCAAGTACTAATTTAAACTAGTGGTATATGGCATCGTGCCTTAAGGCAAATTGCTAGAACTTCCCGTACCATAATGAAATATTAGAGAAATATTTAAATGTTTCCAAATAAATTAGATTAATATAAATACTGTAACATTGTCTACTATTTATAAAAAAAATAAAGGGAATTACAAAATTAAAATTATTTATTTAAAAAGTATATAAATGAGCTTTAGAACTTTAGCCAGAATTAAAATTAAAATTTGAACTATTTTCGATATACAAAAAAAAATTTCTTGAAAAAAATTGAAATAAAATTGGTCTTGTGAAGTTCTGCATATGTGTAATTAATATAAATTAAGAATGCGCATCATTCAAAACCTTTTTCTGGACATTAATAATTTTTATAATTCAGTTTTGTGAGCCTATAAATTTTAATATGTTAAGCATCATAAACGCTATCAAATTTTCATTAGAATCGTCCGAAAATAAATAATATTAATTATGAAGAAGATCTTTACCAAAAACTAATCAGCAAGATTTGTAAGTGATATCTTTCGAATACTTTTTGAATATTCAAATGGTTCAGGATTTCTGACTGCAACGAGAAGGATTTTTTTACTTATTACTAATTACTTTTTACTTATCTGGTAACTATAAAGAAACGACTCAGCCGATCAGCAACGAAACTAATCGACACGAGTTCTTATAGAGTTCACCGAATGGTCTTTAATTATTTTTTAAGTAGAACTTCTTTAGGCGCGACTAGGGTGTAAATCCGTACAAATGCAACGGAAGTGCGTTACGGCAGAGTCGAGTGCCAATAATTCGTCATTCGCTCTTGATGATTTCATTTCTATACGAGTCGATTGTGATTGTGATTAGCCGTCGCGTGCCGCGCTTTTAGGACAAACAAGAGTGTTTGTGCACTATAATTAATTCAATTAGTTAAGTTTGTTTGAAGATAATATTAATTCGAAATCGCATTAATCATAGTTTTTATTGAGAACAAAAAATTTATTTTTGCAATAAACAGCTCAACATTTTGTATTAATGTATATTTGCTTACTATAATTCTGTTAATAAAGTCGCTCATTACCTATATCAGGCAGTTTATGCAACTTGCCTTGAGGCAAAATGCCACATACACCTGGTGTAAAACTCAATTCATTATTATTATGACATAATACATACAAAAAAACTTTTAGAACATCAGAGCTTTATATCTAGAATCTACTTTCATCAGTCCATTACCTCAATTTTCCTCTCGTTGTATATCGCCTGAAGTTCCGGACCGACCACTTCCAGCAATGAATTCCTTTCGTCCACAAAATCTATAAAATAAAATTATAACAATACATAAACTTTGACATAAAACAAACATTGATATGTAGACTTATGTCGGATAAAATAGAAAACTTGGAGGAAATCGATCCGTATTTTTCTTCTGAGAGATTGAAATATCATGAACTCAAAGAAGCATGATATCGAATGGAGCGGCATAAAAATATCATGAAAATAGATGCTTCAGTTACGATATTGGATACGACTTGCTTTTATGTTTTTCTATGAATAGATGTTATTGGAAAATAAGTTCCTGTCGAAGTAGTCGATATAGGTATATATTTCATTTTCGAATATGTACTTGTTTCAACATTGCGAGCATAACATGAATAAAAGAAAATATTAATATACAATAGTATCATATTAAATATATGCCCTAAGTATATGGTACTCAACCCTAGTATATGGTACAATAATGATACCATATACTTAGTCGACCTTATCAATTTTGGTAAATACAAAAATTTTGGAAAATTTGCAATTCATGTTAATTTGTATTGGTTCAATTTCCAATTTAAATATGTATTTGATTATACAATGTAGTTAATACTTTAAAAGTGTTATATAGAGTTTTTACCCTTTACATTTTTTTTATAAATTAAATATACTGGTACAATTGATTTTATATATAATGTATGTATTATCACTTCACTCAATAAGTCCGTAGATCTAAGAAAAACCCATTTTTTGTCAAAATTCTTTTTGAAGTATGACTTCTTTAGGCGCAACTAGGGTGTAAAACCGTACAAATACAACGGAAGTGCGTTACGGCGGATAAGATAAGATAAGAGTCGAGTGCCAAAGATTCGTCATTCGATCTCAATGATTTTTGTATTCGGGTCGATTGTGATTAGTCGTCGCATACGTGAATAGAGATCTGTCGTTGTATGCTTACCGGCATCAACGTTGTATGCGTTCCAATATCAACAAGGAAATCGGCATATATAAATAAACATTTTAAAGTTACATCGTAGTACAAATCTTGATTTAATGAAAAATGCCTGAATCAGAAAAATATTTTGCTCTGTTCCTTGAAAATAAAACAAATTAAACATTTGTGCCGTGTACTAAACGTAAGTTTATTGATTAGAAATTATTTCTATATTATTCGTAGTTTCTATAAATCTTTGAAGTCATTAAAATGAAAAATATTTTTTAGGCTAGACAGATATTACAGCTGTTCAAAAAATGAGATTTAATCGCCAGCGAAAATAAAAGAAAACGCAAGCAGTCAATGAATGTATGTTAATTTTAATTGTGAACGAATATTATAGAATTTATTAATCAGCAATTACTTCATTTCTCTAATAAAGGTTCAATTATAAATGCTAATTACAATGACAAACCGATCAAGGCAAATTTGAAGCATGACTTTAATTTTATTATCGTTTTTAAATAGTATACATATTTTTAATGATATTATAAATATATAATATATAATTTATCATTACATAAATGCGTATAATGGTTGACACTGAAAATGTGTGCATCACGAGTGTTACCATATTACTAATAAACATTATTTTAAATTGTTATATGATGTAATTATTTTCACTTAAATGCCATCTTGTACAGTAGCAAATAAGTTTTACTTCAATCGCGTGTGAACCTTACGCGCACTCTTTTTTATTTATTGGAAGATATAATATAGAGTAGAGCTGGGCTTAAAGATCCAAGGATAAATAAAAATGTCTATCTCCAATATTTCTATAAAAAGTATAGTTAGGAACTTTTAAATAACAATATTTGAAAGTAGAGGGCAAAAAATGTGTATTCAGCCATCGCCTCAATTAAGCAACGACGCTGTTGGAAGATAAACGGCAATGTTTGAAAATCTATAAAAAAGCATTAATTTCTTTTAATAATGTTTTTTTTTTTGTTTTTTGAGCACTTCATGAAGTTTGCAAGTCCTTAATATTATTTTTAAGTACATGTTATTTAATTGTTTTATAAGATGTATCATTAATTTTAGGTTAGATTCAACAGATGTTTCTTTATAACCTCTATGAAAGCTTATATGTGGATGGGGTAAAAAAGATCAACTGAACCTTTACTATGCCAATATTAAATAGTAAATAAAATATGGATTCTGTAAAAAGCAATTATACAAGAAATAAATTCAATTAAAAATTATTTCATCTCTGCTGATGAATATTTCTGACGAAGCACTAGATCAAGATTATATAGTGTTACCTTTGCAAAAAATGTTTGAAGATCTGTTTGCTCGATGCCTCTCTCATTTTACAAAATAGAGTGCAGATGACAAATTTTAGAGAAATAAAAAAAAATGTATATAATTAGGAATTAACTGGGAATTATACTGAACATAGTTCGATAGTAATTTGTTTGATATGTGTTATGTGTTGTAATGTAGTTCATTTGGTATAGACAGAATAATGACCTAAAGTTAAAATGGGCCTATTAAAATTTAGATAGTTTCAGCTATATATAGCTATTTTAGGCAATAGCTATAAATTAGTATGAAAATATGAACTTTCACCCAGATCAAAAATGAAATATAAAATTATAAAATTTAGTTTTGATAGAGGAAATACTTTTGTTTAGATGTACATATTAGGAGAAACAAAAATGCTAATTGATATTTTTGTAACTAACGGAAGCAAATCAATACTTCAAAAAACTCTTTCTTACGTGATTGTCATACTCGGTTTTTGTTCATTGCATGGATTTTGTAATTTTTTAAACTTTTTGCTATTTTATATGTAATGAAAAAGCACCAAAAAGAAGCAAAACTTATTGAAATGATTTTAAACTCTGTTCACTTTAAAAAAAATGTATACTTCAATTATTGAGATTGGAGTGATGGTTGTTATACTTTACTATTAAATGTGGTTTTTAATTTGTAACAAAAATATTGTAATAAAGGTTGTTAGAAATGCATCCATGTCAATAAAGAAAAACTGAAGTGCTTTCCGAGTCCTAATATTTTAAGTCCTATTCTGAAGGAAAAGCCATTCTGATAATTTCGAAATGCTTTCCTTATGCAGAATGATATAAAATGATAAAATCAAATGCATAGATATAAAATACACAAAACATACATACAATACATAGATACAACAGAGATAAAAATATGAATATAAATAAAAAATGTATTTTACTTAATTCTAAACCTTGTATTCAAAGTGTGTATTTTCCAATTTGATAGTAAATTCGTCAAAAAAATCTGCATTTATGGACAATAACAACAGTATTTAAGAATTGTATTGAAGTGTCAAAATAATCTATCATCACTACTAGCAATTAAAAATTAGAATAACCGATGTTAAGAAGAAAATCTAATTTCTCTGTACTACTTCCAAAAATAGCTCACGGATCTAAGTAACTAACATAGAAGCATAAAGTTACCAAAATAAACAATCATCAAGAATTCAGCAAAATGAATGGATTACTTTAGAATAACACGTATATTCGCTATAAATACAAAATGTTAAAATATAGAACACTTACA
>NW_020537392.1:0-26711 GCF_003426905.1 Ctenocephalides felis
AATTCATAATATTTCAAAACGCAAAATCGTGATAAGCAATATTTAGAATTTCATCATTCTTCTATGATATATATAATATTTGTATGTTCATAGTTGCAACGAACGCATTTGCGTACTAAATACTTTTCACAATAGATTATATCTTTGAACCTGAATGAATTGCTTATCGTGAAAAATGGAGAAATAATCAATTGTTAATTGTACCAACTGACACGAATAAAATTTCCATAATTATTTAAATATATATATATATATATATATCTATATAATAGATATATAATACATAGATATATATATATATATATATATAGATATATATAAAATGACCTCTCTTGTGAAATTTATATCTCAATAATTATGGGGCTCATAAGCAAAAAATTAATTTGTTATATACTTATTTATAAAATTAATAAATTAATCATAAATGAATGTAATGGTGAATTAATTTCCAAAGAATGAAAAAAATAATAATATTGTAAGTTTAGTTTGCGACGACACGATTTGCCGCCAGAGCGGCGGCATCCGAGCAGAACGGTAAAATATATCATCCGAGTCGAAAGGGTTAAACTTAATTTACATTTATATTTACTATTTTTTATTTTTTATTTTTTACACTTTTGCGAGGATGAAGGTTCAGTTGGTCTTTTTTATCCCACCCATGTGTAAGCTTTGATAGTTATATAAAAAGCTTTGGATTTAACTTAAAACTAGCAATACATTTTATAAAACAATTAGATAACGTAGACTTAAAAATTATATTATGATCTCGTAAAGTAAACAACAGTACTGAGAACCAAAATAACTAACAACGAAAGAAAATACTTTTGTTATGTATTTTTACACATTGTTGTTTATCTTCCGATAGCCGCGTTGTATAATCAAGGTGATAGGTGGTTATACGCTTTTTCCTTCTACTTTCAAATATTATAGTAAAAAATTCCTAACTTTACTTGTTTTTAAGATATCGGTGGGGGACTTTTTTACCCGCGTACCTTTAAGCTCCGCTCTACCCTACCATGTTTAAAAATTTTAGATGAATTGAGTGACATTTATTTTATTAATTTAAGTTATTTTGCCAATGGCATTCTTAAGAACATATTTGTTTTTATTTAAATTAAAGCATGAAACGACGTGTTTTAAATCTCGGCCTTAATTATTTCTTAATGCATGTTCATATAAACCTAGTTTATGTAATATTGGTTTAACGATGTAATAAATGTCTTTATAACGTGAATGGCTTAAATAGTAATTCCAATACTTGAATCTAATATGGACATCAATATTCAATCTTGACTCACTTAATCGATTTAAATGCTCTCGTAAATATCGCATATCTCATAAATAGCACATACCCAGTTTATAAAACGTTGTTAATAAAGTATTTTCACACGATTTCAATTCGATAAAACAAGATCAAGAAATCTAGTTGTTAAAACCCGATCCTAAATTATTTAAACCTAAATCAGCTTCTAATAATAATATGTAATAAATAAATACATTAAATGATCAATCGATCAATGAAATAATTTAATAGCTATTTCAACATAAACTGTGTCATCGTATGGTGAATACAAGGTGTAAAACCTACAATCAATTGCATCTTAGGCAACTGAAAACAATGAATAAATATATATATATATATATATATATATATATAATAAGTAAAATCCCTTAACTTTTGCTTTTATTCATCACTAAAAGAACAGCATCCTTCAAAGTAATTTTTTAATCCCTTTTTGCCTAATTGACAATTTATGAACAATGAACAATTTATTGCATGTCCTAAATAAACATTGATCCTCAAAGATAACTGAAGATATGGGTTTGCTTCAAATAAACTTTATGAAATTATTTTTTATATTTTCATAACGCTTATTAAATACCTTTAACAATAATATATTGATATCATAATAACAATAATCTTAAATAATCACTATAATTCTCACGTAATGCAGGAAAATAAATTACGATTGTGGCACGTGATTCTATTAAATGAAATCTTGAAACATAAAACTATAGTGAAACAGCTAGGAGAAAGAACCAAGAAATATTCGAAAAACACTTGCGCAAATTAATAGAAGAAAACTAATATAGTTTATATTTAGTATCAAAAACATTATGATATTCTAAGTAAGACTAATATCATCAATTTTTATATAAAATTGCCTGTTGTGGGGTGGGTGGCATCGTGCCTTAAGGCAAATTGCTGGAACTTCCCGTACCGTAATGAAATGTTCGAGGAATACTGAATGTTTTCAAATAGATTATTATAAATATTGTAACATTGTCTAATATTTATAAGAATTATATAAACTGAATTGCAAAGTTGAAATTATTTGTTTAAAGTATATTAGAACTATAGTCAGAATTAAAAATAAAATCTGAATTATTTTCGATATACAAAAAATGAAAAAAAAATTGAAACAAAAAATTTTTTTTCCAAAATCAATTATTTTGTTAAGACAAGAAGAAAGTTCTTTGAATCATTCAAATCGGACGCTTAGTTCTCTCAAAAACTGCCATTTTTTACATATTTAGCTCCGTATCTTCGAAATGGCTGGGCCTGCCTTTGCCAAAAACTAATAAACACTTCTCCCAATCATTACTAATTGAATGTTTTTTAGATCATTCAAATCGGATACTCCGTTCTCTCAAAAAGTCGATTTCTATTTTCTGCACTCTTTGCTCCATATCCCCGAAACGGCTGGACCTGCTTTTGCCAAAAACTAATCAGCTCTTTTTCCTATCGATAGGAATCGAATATTTTTTGAACCATTCAAATCGGTTGATCCGTGCGCCCGAAAACGTGACTGGAAATTTGTATCCATACATACATAAACACACACACACACACATCCATTTTTTCTGAGGTATGCCACAATGTTCAGAAACCTTCAAAACGTCGAGAAATGTAAAAAATTTCAATTCCGATTTTCGGCCCATTACAATAACTTACCCTACGGGAAGTTAAAAATTACAATTTTTTTTATATTCTCGAACTTTTAAAAAATAGTTAAAATCTCAATTTGAGGATGAGCAGTATAGATACATTCAGTACATTCAGTATATATACATTCAGTCTAATTCATACTAAAGAGAAGTCCATACTAAAGAGAAATCGTGGGTTAAACGGGGTTGAGCATAACTGCAGAATACCCTCGTAAGTGGAAAGTAGTAATTTTTCACTATGAACTATTTCAAATCCAACATGTAACAACAATGATCCAATATATAACTGTCAAACCTTTTTCATATAATATATCATGCATTAATAATAATCTATCAATTTATCAATAAACCTGTCACATTGTTTGAATTTCTGGCACTCACAGAATTCATCATTCAGCATTAAACATGCAATTATTTGCAAAAATATCATTTGCTCCAAATAGCAAGTGCCCACGACGCACGCACTGCGTTCCTAACATTACTGGAATTTGTTAGAATAGTCATTAGTAGAGTAGGCTTGTCCACATAGAAATTGCATTATGAAACATCTATATTATATTGCAATCACATAAACTCGACTTCTTGATCGTTCCCAGATCGAGCTACTCTCTAATGTCCACAGATATGTTATATATTTTATTTATAAATATTACATCGAAGGCGTTATTAATTCTGGTATTATATCATAATGTACTAAAATTATATAATCGTGTTTGAGAGAGATCTAATGGATGTTTGGGTCTCTATTTTGGTCTTATATTAGGTTTATCGAGATTATAGTTTGGTTTTGATATTGAATGTTCATCTTCTTGCCCTTGTTCGATTCATTCAGAATTTGTAAATGTTCTTTTGAATTATCTCCTTTATTCCCGTAAGATGAATATATTTTTATATTAAATTAACTAGATTAACTATGTCAACTAGTGGTGTATGGCATCGTGCCTCAAGATAAATTGCTGGGACTTCCCGGACCAAAAAAATAAATTTCTTTTGAACTCAAAAATCATATTCTTATTATCAAAGTCTCTATAAACTGATAATTTGATGTGCATATGCCTAATGATCATTTTTCACTGCCAGTGACATATTTTTATACATTTTTGCTGGATCTTCGAAACCGTTAGATCTGCCTTTAAAAATTGTATCAGTTCTCTATTTCGTCAATATAAATAAATCGAACGCTCTATTTTCTCAAAAACTGAATTGCCATTTTTAGACCTTTTCGCTACCATAAATTGCCATATTTGGACTGGATCTACTTTTGCCAAAAACTAATCTGCATGTCTCCCTATTAATACCAAAAAAATGCTTTATGAATTAGTCAAATCTGTATCCGCATGCACACGCACATTGACTTTTTCACGTTTCGTGAATTTATTTTTTTTCCTAATCAACTTTAGTTTGTAATGTTTTTTTATTATATGTGAAATCGATATATATATATGTACAATATTAATCTGAAAAACAATTTCAAAAAGTTTAGGTCTATATTGAATCTTTGTTCTTTCTTGATAATAAAATTACAACTACCCATCAAATATAGAAAGTAGTAGTAGTCTATATTAAAAAGGAGTGCTAAAAGAGACTCTCACATTCATGATTTTAAACTTTTTTTCAATTTTGCATAAATTAACAAAAATGATGAAAATGAACTTTTTGACTGCATGGAATTAGTACTAATTAATTTTAAATTATTATGAAGAAAATTGAACAAAATTTTATAATAAATTTGAAAGCACAAAAATGTATAGATCCAAAAATATAAAAAAAACATAACATATAATCGAATAATAAAGTTGTTAGTTCCAATTTTAAAAAAAATATTCATTTAAAAAAGGCGGATTTTTATTACATTCTTAAATAGTATTTGTTATTTTAAAATCATAGTTTACTTTTGAGGAAATCGTCTAACTTTAATTCTAACAAACATCAAGAAAACTACTCATTTTCTCAAACTTTGATGAATTTTTAAAAACAACTATAATGCCAAAAAAGTTACATAAAAATCTGCCTAAATTTTTTTTTCAACAGTTAATTACAATAAAACGGGTCGGTAGATTTTCTCCTCAAACTAAGCAGTATCATTTCCAACCAATTTTCAAAATCGATGCAGAATTGCGGGCTAAAACGTGGACGAAAATTTTTTCATTATAAAGAAACGGTTGGCCGATTGTTGCACAAAACTGACAAACAAAAGTCCTCGTCGAAGTGCATCGAAAGGCTTTTAAATTTTTCAAATCGGTCCAGCGTTTTGAGGTAACGTCGATTTATGACAAAAAATCTGTTTACACACACACACATACTTTTTCCAAATTTGGTTTCATTCGATTCAGAATGGCTTCAAACGTCGAGAAAACATCAAATTAGCAAATCGATTTTTTTATGAAAACATAAACTTCTCCTTCGGGAAGTTAAAAATATGGTCAGCTTACTAGAATATAAAATAAAACAAACCTACTTGATTTTCTTGATTCGACTTATTAAGCATTTGATGATATTTTTAGAATAGTTTCAGTTTTATTTTTTCAGCTTTAAAACGCCTGTTAATTGTGTATTCATTTTGAAATATCTTCTATTTCAGTTCTTCAAAGGTAATGGTGGAAGCAAAACTTGTGCTAAAATCTATAACTATATATATTTGTTTATCTATATATGCGTGTATGTGTATATTTACAATTAACTGAACAAATTAAATTGTTTCTGTCACGCTGGTAGTTATAATAATGAAATAACAATAATTATAATGTAATTTCATCGCTTGAAAAGCTAGAAGCGCCGAGATTGAGATTTATAATTGAAGCCGAAGCTTATATTACTATGAAGAAACAAATTACTCTATTCATCTATTCAGAACAAAATGCCATCAAAAGCGACATTATGATCGGTTTCTAGCAAAAAATAGCGATTTTACACAAATGAAAATAAATAGTAATGCAACAGAACTTGATAACTATTGTATGGAAATATGTTATTTAAATAACAATAATAGCTATTGTGAAAATACTACATGAAAATTCTTTTATATAGTAAATACAAATACGATATAATTTTTATGTATAATAGTTAATCAAAAACTAGGAACTATATAGGAATATAGGTAAATGAAAGTTAAGTTGAAATTGTTAGTATTATAAAATATTGATATGCTATAAATTGGGTATCATTTCACACATTTTCTGATTGTTATATTAAAATCGTAGTGTAAAAGAAAATTTAATATAAGAAGATTTCTCTTGCAAATAGTATTTTAAAAAACAGTTGACAAAATTTTTAGATGGTTTAAAAGGTTTAAGATTAAATTAGGATTAATAAACGATAGATAAACGTGTGTATAAACGTTTATAAATTTTCGATTTATTTACGATTAACGCTGATTTAATTAATTTTTCGTGGGGTAAGTTATAGTAATTGCAAAACTATCGAAAATGAATATTTTTGCATATCTTAGCGTTTAAATGTCTTATGAAAATTTTGGCATACCTTAGAAAAGATGAAAGTATGTACAAGTGTATGTGTATATGTATAGATACAGTATTTAGTGGAAGTTTTTGAGAGCACGGATCAGCCGATTTGAATTATTCAAAAAGTATTCGATTCCTATTGATAAGGAGATGTGGTGTAAGTTCTTGGATAGGAGCTGGGAAGTCTAACCATTTCGGAGACACGAAGCAAAAAGTGCAGAACATCCCAGTTAGGAGAATCCAAAATTTTATTGATTCATGTACAAATAGATTTATAAATATACAGGTACACATTCAGAAAGGTAGGATAGGTTGCTAGGTAGACATATAAATAAGAATGCAGGTTAAAAGTTAGATAAGTAGACAGGTGAATAGCAAGTAGACAGTTAGATAAGTAGACAAGTGAATAGCTAAACAGATAAGCAAGTAGACAGTTAAATAGGTAAATAAAATTAAATGGTACAAAAGATTACAGGTAGGCAGGTGAACAACTAGGCAGGTAGTCAGGTAGCCAGGTAGCCAGGTAAACACGTGGCAGTTGGACAAGCGGATAGATAGATCGTATCTCAATCAAATTATTATTGATTAAATCGATTATTTACACATATTGTTAAGTTCGTGCAAATTTAATTATGCAATCAAGAGCTTTTTACTAATCTATAAATAAAATCTACGTTTATACGTTTATCCATAGTAAGTGCATAGTTTAATTTGCATGTATCACATCTGATTTAGAAAAATAATTTACAAGATTAAGGCTTAGTAGGTCCTCCAATTAAATTAAGGTAAATTTGAAATAATCCTTGAAATAAACCAGTACAAATTTTAATACTTATTTTATGTTTCATGCCAATCATTATATTTCAAGTTATAATACTTATATTATCTATGTAGCTAAACAATATTGAACTTTGAGAATATTCCTGTTTCAAGAGTATATAATTAAATAGAGCAGAACTCCGTTAAGACGATCATGATTAATTTGTTTTCTTGAGTTATATTTTTCGCTGGTTTTTGCACCCTGAAAATCGTCTTAATGGAGTTTTACTGTAGTTTTATATTAAATCAGTGCTAATTGATACAAGTCCTCATTCGTTCTGTTTGACAAATTATTTATATAGTTAAGAGATTTAAGTGGCAGAAATTTTATTATTGACGAGTATATTCGCCATACGTATTGAAGATTAACCATTTGCTAATTGAATTGATTTTTTTTTTTTAAAAAAATCAATATACATTCAGAAATATTGGATCTATAATTGCATAAAATAAGTAGTTGTAATTGGTATTTGACCTTAAAGCAATTTGCATATGGAAATATGGAAATAACATACTTAATCAATAAGATATAAGATTTTGATCTTTAAATAACGTTTTTACTGTATATTTTGAGGATGGTTTAATTTGAATATTTGTTTTTGATTGTGTAATATATACATACGTAAACAAAGAAGTAAAACTTAGCAGTAACATTTTTCAATTTTGTAAAACAAACCTATTTTTTTCAACAGCGCTACTTAAAAATTTTGCTCGTTTTAATGATTATTTTACGAATTATTAACCATATTTAGTATCTTCAACATGCCATAAAATTATTTCACTCTAACTACATCAATGACTATAAAAACGCTCCTCTGTGAGAATTTAAATTCAAATAGCTAAAAATAAAACTCAAGCGAGTAGAAATTCATAAATTGGTACTTTCAACTTTCATAACTATCATTTTATATCAATTGTGTGCGAGCAATTGTTCGTAGTCGATAATTATGTCTAATAATATGTTATGATAGAATAACTTAGCAATAATATTCGATTGTATACCAACTAGATTTTCTACAGATTCAACGTACTTGTTGCAATTTTGTTGCATCAAATCGTTGTTACTTTGTTGCATAAAATAGATATATAAACTATACGAATAATGGTTGCGGAATAAGTAGTTATTATCTACATATTATGGAAAAGTTCTGCACAATATATATATATATATATATATATATATATATATGTATATATATATATATATATATATATATATAATCTAACTCGTATTCACTATATATATTTTATGTCTTCATAAAATACGTTAATAATATCCTTTGCACAAGTAGTGTGTTATATAATCCTAACATAAGCTTAAAGATTTTGATGTAAGCAATTTGGATACACATATAACTATTGATTTGTAACAAAACTCGAACATAAATTTCATCTATAATCCAAATAAAACTTACTAACTGATCTATAAAGTCAGTCTTTGATTCCTTCTATAAATGAATTTTCATAAACATATAATTCTCAAACAAACATAATTTCAATATATTTGAAGCATATATAAGTACATGTTTTAAATGTATGAGCCAATTCTTCCATAAAATAAAACACTGTTATTGCAACACTATGTTACGAAGATTCTTTCATATAAATTGGTACTAACCGCTGTCAAAATGCTATGTATTTGCTGTGAAATCAGGCGTTTTACACACAAATTCTAACTTCTCGCGTATGTTATTATGGCACACCGCAAAGATACACTTATGATAAGATAATCTTTTGACGTTTGTGTGTTTTCTAGATTAGATTTTACATCTGAAAGTCCTTATTGAACAGGAAATATATATGGTATTTTGACAGTTTATAGTACTAAATAATATGAAAAAAACGTAACATAGTGTTGCCACAACATTGGTCTATTTTACGGCAGAATGGACCTATTACGTCAGAAACTCTTATATCGATTTTATAATTTTAAACTGAGCAATTTGATGTTAGACAATTTCTCATTTCAAATTCAAAAATATCTTCAAATAAATCCCGCATAGTTTTATGCTAATATTAGATTCTAATTATTCAAAACCAAAACAAAATTTTACTATGTTTTCTTAAAATTACCCAAATTAGTTAAAAGAATCAGTAAATCTTTAAGGATATCCATAAATCAAATAAAATTATTTTTTGATTGATATCAACTTCACTAATTAATTAATTAATATCTACTATACTAATAGGTGAAAAGAAAGTTTTTTTTGAATATTTATCAAGAGGCAAATAATATTTTTAAAATTATATATAAAATATTGAGGGCCAATTTTAGAAATAAAATAGTCATGTTACCAGTTTTTAGTTAAATAATCGCATACGTTGGTAGTAACAAACTGCCAAAAAGCTAAGTCTTTGCGGTTCGATCGAGCATTTTACTCAATATTTCTAAGGCCTAACCTCCAAATGGCATAAATGTCAAATAATCACATAACAAATAAATGTTATCAAAAGTGCAACTTCTTGTTTAAACTCATGATAAAACACGAGTGAAGTCGAACTAATTATATATTCTAACATTAGTGCCATTTTATGATAATTTTTGATTGGTTCTAATTTTGTTTTTATACATCGGATGCTTTGATTTAGCGTGGACATATATTTTCTATATCAATATATAGCATGCTTTGATTTGGCGCAAACATTGGCGAATGTCTAATTTATTTATTTGAGTATCGGGTTTAAAAATAGATATACAGGCCAATTCTGCCATTAAATAAACCAAAGTTTATGACAAGTCTATGTTATGCCGCGTGTTTAGATATGAAATGATTTTTAGATATAAACCCTAATGTAGAAAACGCACAAACGTCAAAAAAATCTTTTCACAACTGCATCTTTGTGATATGTCATAATACACATGCAAGAAGTTGGACCTTATGTGCAAACAGCAGGTGCAAATACATAGCATTTTGACAGTTTTTAGTATCATTTTATATGCGTAACTTAGCCTTGCCAAACCATTGGACTATTTTCCAGGACAATTCGGCAGAATTGACCCGACGGTGTAAAACGCTTAATATGAATACCCCAACTGATTGCACAGCAAATACATAGCATTTTGACAGTTTTTAGTAGAGCTGTGAACCGGATCCGGGTCCAGCGCGGTTCCGGTTCTGGAACCGGTTCTGGAACCGGTTCTCAAATTTTGGGAACCGTCGACGGTTCCATTTTTTTTTAACTTCCCGTAGGGTAAGTTATTGTAATGGGCCGAAAATCTAAATAGAAAATTTTCACATTTCTCGACGTTTTGAAGGTTTCTAAACATTTTGGCATACCTCAGAAAAAAAGGATGTGTGTGTGTGTGTGAGTGTGTATGTATGTATGGATACAATTTTCCGTCCACGTTTTCGAGCGCACGGATCAACCTATTTGAATGGTTCAAAAAACATTTGATTCCTATTGATAGGAAGATGTGCTGATTAGTTTTTGGCAAAAGCAGGTCCAGCCGATTAGGAGATACGGAGCAAAGAGTGCAGAAAATAGAGTTTTTGAGAGATCGGAGCGTCTGATTTGAATGATTCCAAAAGCATTCAATTCGTAATGACGGGGAGAAGGGGTGGTTCGTTTTTGGCAAAGGCAGGTTCAGCGGTTTCGGAGATACAGAGCTAAATGTGCAAAAAATGGCAGTTTTTAAGAGAACTAAGCGTCCGATTTGAATGATTCCAAAAATTTCTGCTTGTTCTAACAAAATAATTGATTTTGGAAAAAAAATTTTTGCTTCCAAATTATTTTTTTTAATTTTTTTTTCCAAAAAATTTTTTTTTGTATATTAAAAATAATTCAGATTTTTATTTTATTTCTGTTCTAATATACTTTAAACAAATAATTTCAACTTCCCAATTTAGTTTATATAATTCTTATAAATATAAATAGACAATGTTACAATATTTATAATAATCTATTTCAAAACATTTAATATTCCTCGATCATTTCGTTACAGTACGGGAAGTTCCAGCAATTTGCCTTAAGGCACGATGCCATACACCCCACTAGTATTAATTATTTTTGTCATCTACAACGTTTTATTTTTATATCCTATATTATTATTTCTAATTCTCATTAATTTTAACTCAACATTTCAAATATACAAATATAAGAACTCAAGACATTATTTATCTCCATTTCAAAGCCTAATTTCGATTCAAAATTGATTAACTTATTCGAATTAAGAAGTTAAACCTATTATAACTTTGGCGAAGGAGTACTTTGTTTTAGCCAGAAAATCTGACTGGATAATATTATGCTAATAAGTCGTTCTGTATTATTAGAGACCACATTTGCCTGTTTTTCAAAGTTAAAAAAATGAAGTTCAGTTTCAATTTTAAAAAAATGATTTTAGGTACGGGAAGTTCGAGCAATTTGCCTTAAGGCACGATGCCAAGCACTACTAGTTTACCTTTCACTTTCTCACAAACTGAGCTGTTGATCATTCAAAACCTTTTCTTAAAAAATTTAAATCGATTTTGAATATTACTATTCGAAAAATTTGGGGATGTACTGATTAGTACATCGAACGGGTATTTTTTCGTAATCAACCGTTAAAATATTTTTATTTACATTAAATCTACAACGATTTTTTACCAATAATAATGAATTATAAATTAAGTACATTTCAGTTCAATATTCAGCTTTAAGAATTTATAAATTTATTAATTTTGTTTGAATATGTACACTTAACTTATGTACAATTGTACACAACAGCTGTATTTGGGCAGAAAGAGAGATCGGAACTTGTGCGAATGCTTGAAAGGGACAGAATAAGGGATGAACTGCCGCTGTTCATCGCTTATGTCCCTTTAAAGAAAGCATTCGCAACACAGATACACAGACCACATGCGAAGGATTTTTTTGTTTACAGATGGGGAAAGGAGACGTGTTGCGACACAATATAAAAAATTAAACATTGTTATATGTATTAGCCTGAATCTTTTCATTGCGAGCCATCAGTCTTTAGCCCATTAATATTGATTTTAATGACTTCTCCAAATCATACTTTGACACTTGTTTTCAGAAAGACCTCCAACTATTTTCAATAGACTACACCCGACTACAAGAGCCGCATTTCGTTAATCCGTCTAAATTATTATTTCTGAAACTAAATATTTATCCATTTCAACAACATTTCAAACGATATAGAAGTTAATAAAAACACTTCTACATTTAAAATTGTCACTTAAAAAAATCAGTTTATGTATAATATAATAGTTTATGTTTCTAATAAATATTATTTTATATATTTGTTATTTATTTATGAAAAACTATTTTAAAATATGCAATATTTCAAAATTAATTGGCAAACTCGAAGAAATTTTTGAAATTTGTTGTTTTACGATTTATGAGTCGATGTACAATCGCCAGACTCTAAAAGTACGCTTCTGCTTTGAAATCTTTAGATATATATGTATTAGTACATTTACTAATATTATGATCATAAGGTCCACTTGCTCTCTGACGGCAAGTGTCGAATTACATAATGGGAAGAGCTTAGGTATAAAAATAAGGTTAGCAAAGTATGAAATTTTTATATTTTTATGAAGTTAACAATTTAGAAATTAAATTACTTCTTATGAAGTAAACTATTTATTTCAATTAAACTAAGGCGTTTTGTTGTAATACTTTTAATAATATGTTACTTTTTTAATACTATATGCAGCCAGTTTTGTAAAATCTCCTGATCAAAAGAAACCGCCTCTTGCTATGGATATCGAAAACTTTAATTGAGAAACTAAAAACTAAAGAAACTAAAAATACGCTTCAAATTTATTGGTTTATGAAAAAGTTTATAATTATTTATTTAAAAGTTTATGAAAATTACATATATGTAATATATAATGGGTTTATAATAAGGTTATATATAACCTAATAATGAAAGCAGACTAAATATTATTCGAATGTACAATTTCCAATTTGAGAATTGCATTCATGGCAAACAAATATATAACTAAATAGTAATGCACAAAAAAGTATTAATTATAATTATATTAAAAAATTCAAAGGGTTACAAAAAAAATTTCAAGAACAAAAAGCGAGACACGTAGCTTGAAACGGATGTTTGTGACTGAATGTAAAAACTAGTATGGCATCGTGCCTTAAGGCAAATTGCTGGAACTTCCCGTACCGTAACAAAATGTTCGAGGAATACTGAATGTTTTCAAATAGAATTATTACTATATATAATATTGTAACATTGTCTAATATTTATAAGAATCATATAAACTGAATTGCAAAGTTGAAATTATTTGTTCAAAGTATATTAGAACTATAATCAGAATTAAAAGAAAAATCTGCATTTTTTTCGATATACAAAAAAAAATTTTTTTGAAAAAAAATTGAAACAAAATGTTTTTTTTTCAAAATCAATTATTTTGTTAAGACAAGCAGAATGTTCTTTGAATCATTTAAATCGGACGCTTAGTTCTCTCAAAAACTGCCATTTTTTACACATTTAGCTCTGTATCTTCGAAATGGCTGGGCTTGCCTTCGCCAAAAACTAATAAACACTTCTCCCAATCAATACTAATTGAATGTTTTTTAGATCATTCAAATCGGATACTCCGTTCTCTCAAAATTTCTGTTTTCTGCACTCTTTGCTTCGTATCTCCGTAACGGCTGGACCTGCCTTTGCCAAAAACTACTCAGCTCTTTTCCCTATCAATAGGAATCGAATGTTTTTTCAATTATTCAAATCGGTTGATCCGCGCGCCGAAAACGTGACTGGAATTTGTATCCATACATAGATACACACACACACATCCATTTTTTATGAGGTATGCCAAAATGTTCAGAAACCTTCAAAACAAAGTCAAGAAATGTAAAAAATTTCAATTTCGATTTTCGGCCCATTATAATAACTTACCCTACGGGAAGTTAATAAGAAAAAAGTAGCCGGACTTTTTCCGGAGCGGTCTGGAGTTTTCCGGGATCGATCCGGACTTTTCCGGGTTGGAACCGTTCACGGTTCTTCCGGAACCGAGTCCTTTTTGGACTTTGGAACGGTTCTTGAAAATGACGGTTCTTGACAGCTCTAGTTTTTTTTTAGTATCATTTTATAGCGAACATAGCTCTTGCCTATAACATTAGACTATTTTGCAGGACAATTCGGCAGAATTGACGCGAAATGATGGTTGTAAAACGCTTAAATGAATACCCCAAGTATAAAAACCAATTAGTAAATGCAAATTAAGAAGAAATAAACTTTGAGAATAATAAACTAGTGAGTAAGTAAAACTATGGTGCGGTGCGTTGTCGACTCTATAATGAGTTGACGTTATAATGTAGTAAAGCAATATATCATGTTCAAAATAATTGGAATAGTTAAAATGTTTTTGTGCAAATGACATCCAAATGAAGTAATATTTAGACCTTTTTGTTTCATATTTTTTAATTTACTGATACGCAAATAAGTTTCATAGCACTGCGCGATACTGATTTTTTTCCTGAGATGTTATGATGGTTTTCATATCCGAAAGCAGTAACATTTTGCTCTAGTTTTTGAGATATGTCAATATGTTTTACCTTAAATTACACTAAAAGATACAACATATTTTATTTTAGGCTTTCAAAAGTCTTTTTATATGATTTTCGAGTCTGAATGATTTTGTCATAAGCTCCAACAATTGTCAGCAATCATGTGAATGTCCCACCTTCATTGATATTGCTTCTCCAAAGTCCTGATGTCTTGGTGGACACTCTCGCCTTGCTCATTTTCCAAAAACCGTTCTGAGTAAGAATGAGGGTAATGAATTCAAATACGATATGTCTTTAAGCAGTTCGACATAGGGTTTCAGTATTTTTAACTTCCCGTAGGGCAAGTTATAGTAATCGCAAAAAAATCGAAAATGAAAATTTTTATATATCTTTACGTTTCAGAGGTTTCTGAACATTTTGGCATACCTTAAAAAAAAATGGATGTATGTGTGTGTGTGTGTATGTGTGTGTGTGTGTGTATGTATGTATGTATGTATGTGTGTGTATGTATGTGCGGATACAAATTTTCGTCGACGATTTCGGGAACACGGGTCAACCGATTTGAATAATTCAAAAAACATTCGATTCGTATTGATAAGGAGACGTGCTGATTAGTTTTTGGCGAACGCAGGTCTAGCCGTTCCAAGATACGGGGCAAAAGTGCCGAAACGGTAGCTCAGTTTTGAGAGAACGGAGCGTCCGATTTGAATAATTCAAAAAACATTTCACTTGTATTGACAAGATGAGAATCGATAAAAGTTTCATGAAAGTAATTCTAGCGGATTCGGAGATATGGAGGAAAAAGTAAAAAAATGGGCCATTTGGCGGTCAAAAATGATCATTAGACATATGCTCATAAAATTATCAGATATTTTATAGAGATTTTAACAATAAGTATACAATTTGTTAACATTCCTATGGGTTCTGTACCAATGCTTATGCTTTAGACAGCGACGCGGCGCTTACGCGCTTTATATTTTGTCCCTATGCAGTTAAAGCAGTACGATTGATTGCTTTGAAAAGATCTACCACAATATGTCAAAATAAAAAAAAATTTCTTTTCAAAAAAAAAAAAAATTAAAAAAAAAAAATTTTTTTTTAAAAATTTTTTTCAAAAAAAAGTAATTTTTTGTCCAATTTATAGTTACTCAAAAATCTTATTTTTTCAAAGTAATTTTTTTTTTCAAACATGTTAATCGTTTTTAAAAAAATAATAATTTTTGGTACGGGAAGTTCCAGCAATTTGCCTTAAGGCACGATGCCTTAATTGCCTTAAGACAGAATTCCACTTACAGCTAGTTCAAAAACATATTCACCACAGATGCATCGAAAAGTACTGAATCATGCACGCAACATCTTAGAGACGTTGCCATACCAAAAACAACAGATAAAACTCTTAGTTATTCGTTAAACTGCAATAATTATAGCCAAAATGACTAATTGGGATAGTTCCCTAAAACCTAATAACTAGAGTTGTTACGGAAAAAGGTATATTTGAAATTATCGTGCAATTCTAAGTAGATTTAAATAAAAGTTCGAGGAAAAAAATTACAACCTGACGATTCAAAACAAGTGCGGCAATGATACATAAAACTTCATGATTTTACACTCATTAAATGCGTAAACCGATTACAATCATAAAACAAAGACTGGAAAGAAATAGAAATCCATTCCAACATTATCGAACCTCTTACCGCTGTTTTGCCTGTAAGAATACTGGCAATATATTTCATATTATATATTGCAGACGGTGTATATTATATATGTCTTGTCTTGTCTTGAATAGTTTTGCTCTCAATTAGAAAGTCTCTTTAGATATGATATTCCGCGCTGCTGGGAATGTGCTCGATGGCGATGCCAACTCAGGTGTAAACAAATAAACAAGCCATCGGACCAGTTCATGAAACCAAGGAACCGCGTGCGATATATGAAGCAGGACAGGTGATAAGAATCGAAAGGTTACAGCAGGTTAGTAGACAAAACTTAGTAATTTTCAATAGTGTATAGTGCATCAGTGGTTAGACGTCCGACTTTATTAACTTCCCGTAGGGCAAGTTATAGTAATCGCAAAAAAAACGAAAATGAAAATTTTTATATATCTTTACGTTTCAGAGGTTTCTGAACATTTTTGCATACCTTAGAAAAAATGGATGTTTATGTGTGTGTGTGCGTGTGTGTGTGTTCGGATACAAATTTCCGTCGACGATTTCGGGAACACGGATCAACCGATTTGAATAATTCAAAAACCATTCGATTTGTATTGATAAGGAGACGTGCTGATTAGATTTTGGCCGAGACAGGTTTAGCCGTTCTAAAGATACGGGGCAAAAAGTGCCGAAAACGGTAACTCAGTTTTTGAGAGAACGGAGCGTCCGATTTAAATAATTCAAAAATAAATAATAATAATTCATGCGGTTTCGGAGATCTAACAAAAAAAGTAAATAAAATGCCATTTGGAGGTCATAAATGATAATTAGACATATGCACATCAAATTATCAGATAATTTATAGAGATTTTAACAATAAGTATAAATTTTGTTTACATTCCTATAGGTTCCGTACCAATGTTTATCCGTCAGACAGCGGCGCTTACGCGCTTTATATTTTGTGTCTATGCAGTTAAAGCAGTATGATTGCTTTGAAAAAAAGTTCAGATCTTTCAAAATATGTCAAAATAAAGAAAACATTTTTTTTTTTAAAAAAAATAAGCAAAAAAAAAATTTTTTTTTCATAAAATGTATTTTTTTTCCAATTTATAGTTTCTCAAAAATCTAATTTTTTCGAAGTAATTTTTTTTTCAAAAATGTTATTTGTTTTAAAAAATAATAATTTTTGATACGAGAAGTTCCAGCAATTTGCCTTAAGGCTAGATGCCATGCGCCCCACTAATTAAAGCCTCCGTTTTAAGTTTCAAACTGCGTATTATCCTGCTGGTCAAGGTTTCAACAAATTCAATCTCTATAATCAACACGAATTCTTTCGGGGCAAAGTTAATAATCCTAAACGCTTATAAATATATGTAAATTTTTATATATAGAGTCTATGAAGACATTAAGTCATAGATTATATTTAAGAATAATTAAATAGCAATCAGAAAATAATTAGTTGAAAGTGGCATTTAGCCTTAAGGCAAGTTGCATGAACCCGAAATTTGTTAGAATTAACTTAATCAATCGAAATTAAAATTTAGATATTTAGATGAAATTTTCAACTGTTTATTTCAAAAATAAAGTTATCGCTTTCAATTAAATCTAAACATTGTGATTTCTTTTTTTTATTATTATCTCTTTTATTTACAACTGTCCAGTAAAGGACATTCAATAAATTTGATGAATTTACAATAGTCGGCCGAAAAGGGACATTTTCTCAAACGCATTTAAATTAACTGTAATTATATTAATTATATTGCACAGGCACGTAATTGATTATTCCAAATTTTAATAAATTGACAATGACTCATCACATGAAAAAAGCAACTTTTGACACAAATTTTGACTGTAATATTTTCTCAAACCTTGATGAATTTTTAACATTAAACTATTTGTCGTGGAGCCGTATCATTTTAGTATATTTTATAAAACCCTGATAACTATTACCAAAAAAGTTTCAAAAAAATCGTCAAAAAAATTTTTTTCGACCGTTTATTTTAAGAAAATGGCTCGGTAGATTTTCACCTAGAACAACATGGTTCCCAACCAATATCATTCGAAGAGTTTTTGATTTTTTACAATCGATTCAGAATTGAGAGCTAAAACGTGGGCGAAATTTTTTTCACTTTCCTGCTATTTACAATAAAACGGCTCAGCCGATCGTAGCACAAAACTGAGATAAGTTAATTCACATCGTAATACATCGATTGGCTTTTAAATTTTTAGAATCGGTTCAGGAATTTTTGAGCAAACGTCGATGAAAGGTCTACTTTGAACAAATGCCAAAAAACGATACTAATTTTTGCAAACTTTGACGAATTTTTAAAATTAAACGACTTGTTGTAGGGCCGCACTATGGTATCTATCGTCAAAAAAATCATAAAAATCATCGAAAAAAAAATAACACTATATTACAAGAAAACGGCCTGGCCGATCTTTACCAAAAAGTAATCAGCACGATTCACACATACACACACATATATATATACTTTTTTTAAATTTGGTCCCATTCGTTTCAGAATGGCTTGGAATTTCTTCAATCTTCTAATAGCTGAATGTTATAATATTGTTGTATAGTATTTGGTTTCTAATATACTGCATTTGCAATACACCTCATGATTTTTTAATAGTCTTTGAATGGATGAAATTTTTTATATACGGGCGCAACCCCACAACTCAACGCCATAGGTCCAGATCGGTTTTATTATCGCTTTATATAGTAGTATTCTGTGAACTAAAGATGATTTAGATTTACCTCTTATTAGTCGGAGTGCTAGTAATGGGTTTTTGTCGGTGAAATTAATAAGTATATCATCTGCAAAGGTTCCAATGGATGTATCAAAACCGAAATGTGATGTGTATATAATATGTATAATATAGGCCCCAGAGCGCTGCCCTGTGGAGCACCTGCTTCACTAAGACAAAAATCGGAAAAATCGGTAAAAATTTTGGTGCAAAACAATCGGTAAAAATTTTGGTGCAAAAAAATCGTTTTTTTCACACACACGTACACACATACTTTTTCCAAATTTGATCTAAATCGCTTCAGATTGACTTGAAAAGTCTAAAAAACAAATTTAGCAAACAAGGTTTTTTCGTGAAAACATACTTCTCTTTCGGGAAGTTAATAATCAAGGATTACATATAAATATTTCAATAATAATGTTAAAGAATAAAGGCTGCATTTATGTTTTTTAATAATAAATAAACGATTTAGTAATCTGTTTTATCTAATTTTTTTCAGTTAAAAATTAACAAGATGTAAGGCTCACTCTGTTTAAATCGTTATAAAAATAATTATAAACTGTAAAAAAATGACATTCACAGTGTGCATAAAAAATATGTCATTGGGTGCATTCGACTTGGACGCTTACGCGCTGTGAGCGCGCCGTGAGCGCGCTTTCATCGTTCGACTTGGCGCTGTGAGTGTCACATAAGTACGCTCGTAGCACCATCGTAGGATGCTCGTAGCACATATTTTGCGCTCAAACGCGCTCACGCCACGGAGGTAGGGCAGCGTGAGCGTGAGCGTCAGTTGTTTTTACTATCTGTCATTTCATTTGTTTATTAATTGTCAAATTCTTTATAATTCCGCAAAAATGGCAAGCTGTAGATCACAATTATTTTTTAATATTGATATTGATATTAATTAATTTTAAATTTCAATTTTAATATTACTATTAATTAAGCATAAGCTAACCAAATTTCATTTATTTATTAATTGTTAAATTCTATATAATCCCGCAAAAATGCCAAGTTGTATATCACATTTATTTTTTAATATTAATATTAATATTAAATAATTCTAAATTTTAATTTTAATATTACTATTAATTAAGCATAAGCTAACCAAATTTCATTTATTTATTAATTGTTAAATTCTATATAATCCCGCAAAAATGCCAAGTTGTATATCACATTTATTTTTTAATATTAATATTAATATTAAATAATTCTAAATTTTAATTTTAATATTACTATTAATTAAGCATAAGCTAACCAAATTTCATTTATTCATTAATTGTTAAATTCTTTATAATCCCGCAAAAATGCCAAGTTGTATAACACAATTATTTTTTAATATTAATATTAATATTAATTAATTTTAAATTTAATTAATTTTAAATAATTTTAAATTTTAATTTTAATGTTAATATGAATTAAGCATAAGCAAACGAAATTTCATATATTTATTAATTGTTAAATTCTTTATAATCCCGCTGAATGATCCAGAAAGTAATAAAATTTACACAATTACCGTTACCGCCAGTTGCCGCCATTTTGATGCTTATTGACGCTCACAGTTTCCAAAACGAACGGATTTGAGTTATCGATTCTGAGCGCTTATCGGCCAAGTCGAACGCTAAAAATTCGTGCTTATAAGCGTGAGCGCTCACAGCGCGTAAGCGTCCAAGTCGAACGCACCCATTGTAAATTGTTTAAGAGCCGAAACAAGTGGTCACCTTAGTGACCTCTTCGGAATGCTCTGACATAGATTTTAAACCGTATAAAAAGCGAGACAAATTGTTGCGCAACTAATTAATGAATATTATATGTATATCGTATATATTGGACCGAAGTTACTGCGTCCGTATTACGCATGGGAATAAGATCAACAAGTTACCCAGACGAGGTAACGATGCAAACAAAACTGGATTCTGTTATTAAGATCTTCTGAATAAATGTTATGCAATGTATTTAAGAATTTATTTTTTTGTTATACAACTAAATAGATGTTGAAATTTTTGCATGTGAATCTTATAGTGTCATAAATATATGTTATATGTTTAGATACCAAAAACATATTTTTTACTAACTTTATTTTTGCAATCAAAATTAACATAGATTACTATGAGCTAACACTAACTAGACATTAATAAAAGAGAGATATATGAGAAGAACTCGACTAAAATCTTAGTTTATTACATGAATATTCGTTACTTTATCCTGAAATTAACTACAGAGAGTTGGGTGCCTCCTATTTATGGGTTCGTAGGCGAATCAAGTTTGATTTCATATTAACAACATGCTTCGACATCTTTTAGACAAGAAATGTTTCATCTACGTTTATTAGAATATTTTTAATATAATTTCCTGCATTTATCTATTAAAAGCTTCGTGTTCTATCTTAGAATAAGTAGGTGATTTTTTAAATAAATCCTTTTTTGATAAGAATTGCGGCATTTTAGTAAGAATTTCATTATATGATTATATAGCATACTTTTTTATCTATGATAATAATGGTGGGTTGGACTGCCCTAGGGAAGGTTTGTGAGCTGACTTAAACTCGAGACTCGATTCAAGGAAGAATAGTGAGAGAATTTTCCCATTGCTATTTCACATCGCAGTGCCCTAGATGGGCTCATTTTCAAATAAAAATATATTTTTCATATATATTTCCAAGTGAAAATGGACATCCAGGACTTCCAGAGCGTATTTATGATATTATATATTATTGATCCTTGTATAATATTTTATTCAATTTTTTTATAATTAATTTGAATATATATATATATATATATATATATATATATATATTGCAAAAATTTAACTTTACATCTGAATGGAGATGCCATGTTATATTAGTTACCCAAAGATGTTGACTCGACTTATAGCTAAATCACACATGTCAAGGAAAATGACAAATGGTTGTTTGGATCACAGACTTGTCGAACAACTAATTATATTTCTTATCGAGATTATCTCATGTAAATAAGCAAAAAAATAGAGACTATGACACTAAAAGGTTACGTCTTTCATGATTCAACTATTATCAGTATGATTTAAAAAAAAATAAACCTCAATTTAAACATATTGATTTTGGCTATGGTGATCTATAAGTGATCATAACTAATCCTGCACAATTAACCCGATGTGAATAAAAGCAATAACAAATAAGCTGAAATGAAGATTGAAGTCTAAATATTTGTTACATCTACTGTCTCTTAGATAAATGAAATAATTTCCTAATTAGTAACTGGCAATAGTAAAACATGTTTACCTTGCAGGAAGTGTCAAAACGCGACATATTCGAATTTTTTGTACGTGTTTGATAACAGATTTGAAAATGTGAAAGTGATATCACTGCATAACTGGTTAAATCATATTTGTTTACTTTTATTAATTGTATTAATGAATAATTTTACCTATTATAAATGGTAATGCCTAATGCATATCGTAACGCCACTTATGCAAACCCCTTTGTGTTGTTATAAAATTATTATGTTATACCAACATTATACAATTTGGGATATAAAAGTTAATGCTTCAAAAAATATATAATCAAAACAACTTAGAAACAACAAAAATAGATGGAAATAATACAAATGAAGAAAGCTCATAGCTTAAAATCCATTACTGTAAGAACCATCATATTGGGTATATCCTTATAAAATTTTATCATTAAATTCTATTAACATAAAGCAAATTAATTTAAAATTTCATGATTTTTATTTCGAGTTAATAGTTGCAATATTTCATGATTCAAGATTATAACCTTAAACCATCTTCTAAATTCTAATTAAAGGAATGTTAAATAATAATTTTACCAGTAAAACCATTGCTAAAAAAATCACGATAAATCATGTGAGGGAGGAAGGGTAGTAAGATATCAGGTGTAGGGGGGGAGTCCCCGAGTGCCAAACACCTAAAGTTACTTATAAATAAATCAAAAATATTTTACGAAATGTTTATTAAATTATGACTTATGTTAGATAGCAAAGTTAGAAATCAAACTAAATAATTAATACTATCAATCAAACTTTGGTAACAAAAAATATGATTTTACAAAGTGGCACCTAGTACCGGACATTTCAAAATAACCAGTATTGAACACATATGTAACCATCTCCACACTCTGAAATATTTGTACATGTGTGTTTGACGAATATTCTTAGATATTGCAAAAAAATCACTATTTATCCACCCTTTTAGCTGGGCCACACCGATGCTCTCAGCTGGAGCATTCATCATAAGATTTTCATTCTTTATTTCTTTCAGAAAATACATAAAGTGGGGGTATGTAGTGACCGTTAGCACTCATACAGAACAAAATTAAATAATTAGAACAGATTATTATAATTATTTCAAGAAATATCAATATGTTTACTGTCCGGCGCTAAGGGACGACTTAGTGTCCAGTGCTAAGAGACAGACATTTTCGTTCATTTGGTGATACCTACTAAAATTGTTTAAAATATCTAATAATATTCTACCATTTTACGGATAACAATTAAGTACTACTTTATCTTCGAATGCCACTCAAATGTAAATGCATAAATATACTAAAATTACTTCCATTGCTATTTAATTTAGGTGACGCCGTGATTTTGCGCCTAAAACAGCAAAGGGTTGCTCCCGCCGTGGTCGTGTGAGTCACAGGTGAGTCTTGGCGCGTGATCCTGCACCTGTGTGCCCCCCGCGCCCTTTCACTTATATTTTGAAATAAAAAACATTATACTCGCTTAAATAATACGTGTTAAGTAGAGCATCCGGCGGTAGGGGCCGCCCGGCGTTACGGGACTTTCACCTAATCATTTTTTACATAGATTTTCAAAAAAAAGCAAAAATTTTACGTTTTTTCCGGTCGGAAAATTTTACGTAACTAATAACACACGTCATGTTTGGTGGGAGAAAGGGGGTAAACCTAAATATTAAGACGTACACCCAGGGGCGTAACGTGCCTTGGCGGGGCCCCATATCAAAATTGGTTTGGGGCCCTCCCCTAAAGATTTTTCATAATTTAAAGAAACATAAAAAGATTAATAAATTCATTTAATAAAATTAAAAGAACATTTATTTATCAATTTTTCAAATATACATCGAATATTATTCTTGATATTTTACAAGTAACTAAAATTAAATATTCACTCTCCTTGCCTTTTTATCCGCAAACTGATTTATTAAGTCATTTATAGCTGATGATGTTTTTAGTTTTTCTAATGTTTCTGCCTCTATGGACAATAGAGACAGGTCTGATAGACGTTTCTGTTTTATTGATGTTCTTAGGTAATTTTTGATTAATTTTAATTTTGAAAAACTCCTTTCAGCAGTTGCGGTTGTAACTGGAAGGGTCAAGAATAAAATGCAAGCTGTTATTACATCCGGAAAACTGGATGCAATATACTATTAATCTACATTTAGTTAAATCGATTCCATATTGATTAAATATATTCAAAATTTCAATTTTAAGTCCTTCGGCTCTGCTGTCAGATACTGCTACAAAACCCAAAAATGATTCACAGATTTTTAATTCTTTAGGCACATTATTACCATCCTCTGCTATCGAGATGTATCGGAAAACTAGAGAAAGTTGGTCAATCTTTGACAAATCTTGCGTTGTATCTAACTAAAATTATTATAGAAATGGGGCCTTTTTAATTTCTGAAATAATATTGTTCCTAACTGCGGTTCCTAACAAACTTATAATTTCAAACTTTAATTTTAATTAAAGGGCTTAAATAATTTATTGCTCCCTTTGGTTTTAAAAGAAGTTCTTTCAAAACAGCATCATAATTCGATAGCAAACGCAAAATTGACATAAAACTTCCAGAATCGGAGTCATGGCCTCTTAAAGGTAAATTGCAAGATGCTAATGTTATAATAACATTAATTATACGATGCAATACATCTTTCCAAAATGTAATTTTGCAATTAATTTCACTTGACAATTGAGTATCGATAGTATTTCCTTGCAACGAATTATTATGAGAAAGGGGCGCATTAATATGCTGCTGTGACTTTTCATGTTCAAGTAAAGTTTGTGTAAAATTGCTTCTAATAGAAACACCGTTAACCCATGCAGAGGAGTATGATTTACTACGACGATCCGCTAATAACCAACAAAAGTGACAGTATGGTTTGTTTAAAATATTAGAATAACATAACCATGGTTTTGAAATCTTTATGCCTGCTTTATTAGTATATAAATAATGATAAACGGAAAAAGAACGGTTACAAAATAATTCACAATCAACTGAAATATGTGAATAACCCCCGCTGTCTTTCAATATATAAAACCTTCGACTAACTCTGGCAATTATCATGTGATTGTATTTTTTCTAACGTCTTTATTTCTGTACCAAATGTTGTACTTTTTGTCCATTTTGGGTCAGTTGTAAAAAATATTACTTATTAAAAGAAATCCCTGCTGTTCGTTCGTCGCTAGTCAACATATCATTGTATTTTGGGTACGCATAACTGTACATTGTTTATTGAGGGTTTTTCATTGATTATTGAGGGTTAAACGGGGAAACCCCGTAGGCAAAACATGCCGATAATCGATGTAGGTTGTCCCGACAATAAAAATAAATAGATTTTTTGACTTTGTCGTTTGTGAAATAAATAAAAAGTTTTTCTCAATTTCTGTTAACGCTCGTTAGGGGCCCCCTGGGCCCGGGGGCCCCGTATCTTTGATACGGCTGATACGGCGGTAGTTACGCCCCTGCGTACACCAAAGGGAAAGGAAGTTTAGAAATCTCTAAAAAATCGATCACGCGATCAATGGACGCCCCCCAAGATATTTGGTATACAGAATTAAATTTATCGATTAACTACATTAAAATCTATTAGATACATATTTTGTTTTATGTGCGCACCAACATGATTGCATATATTGAAAAACAAAGAATATTATTAAATAATTTTATAGCGATGCTAATAAATATAGTTACTTTATTATCAGGTGATAAATGTCAAACTTTTTTTGTGACAGTTTTGTTCGCATGCTATAATATATATTTATGCATATACATACAAATACTTGCAAATATATATATATATATATATATATACATATACTCGTATATATATATATATATATATATAATATGTGTGTATTTGTATGGAAGAGTAAGTATTTGAGTAGAAAGTTGTTAACGCCGTAAGATCAAAAACCGGTAAGGTAAATAAAAAGCATATAATATATAAGACATAAATCTGTATAACTCCGACGCCAAAAGGATAAAAATAAAGTGAAAATTAATATAGGTAATTCCTCTCAAACGGTTGTTACATAAATGCGAAACTTATTCGAAGAAATTATGCTCTCAAGGCAATTGTGAACTATATGAGCATAGAGGAAACATTCTTGATTAGAGTTATTTGCTACGAACGCAATATATTGCGAAATTCTAAAACTACGTGAAAAATATAATATGAGACGTGTAATGCTTTTATTTCTTCATTTTTCTATACGTTAAAACTTTTATATTCAAGTTTTTATTATAACAAAATACACTAAAGAAAAGTTCGAATTAAACTTGGTATAATACCTCTACGAAATGAAAAATTCAAAAGATATGTGCAAAGCGTACCTCCTATAGGGTATGCCCAAATAAGCTATTTTTTGAAAATTAAATAAAAA
>NW_020537393.1:0-28294 GCF_003426905.1 Ctenocephalides felis
CATTACTTTTCCATCCAGGTCCCTTAGCACCAGGCGCAACTATGGGATGAGAACTTGTAATTTGTGGTACGGTACCGGCCGGTCGAAACCGCCGACGCCGTTTTATCATGTTGCTGTGGCGTTTTGTTGTAGGAAAAATCCGGCGGGGCTTACAATGTGGTGGATGAGACGCCTGTTGCATACCCGGCTGCATAGCATGTTTCGGATGGTGTTCGAAATAATTTATATCTTGTGAAGCGGATGCGGTGGAAATGCAGCCTGGTGATATAAAACTGATTGACTGCGCGGTTTGCGCATCTTGCCAATGTGGTTGCATACCTTGCAGTCCTTGTAGTGATGGTAAACAGCTGGGTATACAACTTTGTGTGAATCCAGATCTAAAATTTTCACTCGAACTGTCTTTTGGTTGATGTCGTATTGGTATTCGGCATTGGCGGATATTGAAACGAATCCGAATGCGAGAGTGCGTGCTCTTGCAGTTGAGCGGCGGTATCGCACACCATACCGCATTTATCACATTGCACTGGGGAAGGCGACGGTATGCAAACGCCACCGGGCGCAGAGCCGGAAGGACTAGATGAGCTCACTCGCGGACTATGCTGATACGGTTGATAGCGCGACGAAACCTGTTGCTGCTGCTGATGCATTTGTTGCGCACTATGTTTGCCCATGAAATCTTGGTTCATATAAGGATTTTCTAAACCGTAATACACATCGTACCCGTAGTTTGGAGAATATTGTTGATGCGGTGGCATATCGTAAGGCGTATGATATGACGTAACCACGTTTTGTTGTTGATGTTGTTGTTGCTGTTGCTGAGAATTTTGGTTGCGGCTGTTTTTGAGGTTCAATTTTGGGTACTAATATCCCGGTTCTTGTTTCACGTTCACCATTTGATTATCACTAGAGTCTGCCGCGGCTATCACATTCGAAACTTTTTTAGGCGCGTGATTATTATTATCCCGATCTGTCGGAGACCCGGATTTCGAGGGCGGCGGACCCCACGAAGCGCGCGACATCATCGGATCGTGATGATAATGCAAATGAACTTGCAACGAAGCGGCCGAATCAAACATCAGTCCACAATCCGAACAATGATGGTGCGTTGTTGCGGATTGTTGTGTACCGCCACCACCGCCTGCGGCCGGTGTGGCGGACATCGTCTATTAAACACGAGCCACGAACGATCAACACATCACTATTTAACATTAACCACAGCACACGTGTATTACAATAAATCGATTTACGATAAAAGTCTGTTGTAATTAAAATAAAATACGACTTGGTATTTCAAAAATGAATGCACACGAACAAAAACGAATTTAAAATTAAAACCGGAACGCACACTGCTCTTGTTTATAATCTCTGCGCAAAATACGTAGTCACTGCTAGCCGGCCGGTGTACAACTGATTCGCTCACGAGGATTTTGGCGCGCTCGCCTTTGCAGGAGGAAGGGGTCGCATGCAAGAACGAGAGATCTGCGTTGACCAATGGCAACGGCGTTCTTCGGGTTCGGACGTACGCCACGGTGCGAGAGGGACCGACTACGCTTTCGTTTACGTGCGCTCGGTGATCTATGCGGACCAGAGGACGCTATGAACATGAACTACGAAGATATGTGCGTTCGCCGTTCGCCGTTCGCCGTCCGCCGTTCGCTCTGCGTACCGCTCCGTTTCGACCGGTTGAGCCTCAGCTCAGCCTCACCGCCCTGCGAGGCTACGAGACGTATGCGTATGGTGATTTGTAGATGTATGTTTTGCACGAGTACCGTCGCGACGCAAAATTTTCTATTTTAATTTAATTAATTAATAATAACTCGTTATAATTTTGCACTTGTTTATGCACAACCAAATTATAATAAATTCAATAAATTTGTTGTTAAAAATGATACGTTATTAATAAAATTAATGTTTGTTACTATAGTTTAAAATAAAATCTAAATACAAATCGATTTAATAATCGAAATAATTTTCGAAATGTATGATGCAATTTATTATTAGTTTTAACAGTTGAAAAAAAATTATTTAGTGGTTTGCGATAACGATAGTATTCATATTAACCACACTCAAAACTTTTATAGAAAATACTGTGTTATAGATTAATAATAAATTAATTTGTATACTCTTAAGATCTGAATTGTAGAGTAGATGTATTTTTTGCACGAGCACCGGTGAACTCAAAATTTTCTATTTTCTACTTCAGTTTGGTTTAATAACTCATAATTTTTAAAATTATAATAAATTCAATAAATTTGTTTGTTGTTAAATATATTAAAATTATAATAATTAATAATAAATTAATTTTTCTAAATAAAAATAGAAAATAAAAATCTAAATACAAATCAAGCTAGCAATTTTAATTTTTAGAATGTATAATAAAATTTATCTATTATAAAAACAAAATTTAATCTATTATTTAAACAAAAATTTAGTTACTAAAAAAAATTAATTTTGAAATTTTAAGTGACTTCCCAAAGGAGAAGTTTATATTTATATTATAATTTTTTAAATGTTTACATGTAATTTTTCATTTCCTGTTGGTACAGCACTACAAAATTATTAATTTACCTGTGCCTCAGGTAACACAAATTATTCTAAAAATGAATGATACTTTTGATTTCAACTACTAACAGGTGAGTTATTGTATTGTAAATAAAAGGCAACACAGTCGTACCCAATCCCATTTGAAATTAGAGATTGTTATAAAGTCATTTTTTCTATTATTGTATTATACCTGTGTGATTATAATTGAACATTAAATATAAAACTATTAATCTGAATAACAATAACTCAAAAAACTTAAGATATTTTTAGTTTATAAAAATGATGAAGATTATGGATAGAAAGCATATGATGTATGTATTCAATTTGTGATCGAGCTGTAGAATGTTATATAATGCAAATTTATTGTATGAATCATTTTGTCCAGCGTACAGAAAATATTCGAATCTAAATACTTACATAAAATCATTTTGTTAAATATTAATTTTACTGAACAATATCAATAATCAATAGCAAAATTTTCACATAGGCCATGGTAAGTTAATTAGATAATTTTAAATTATCTAATAATTAGCCTACGTAAATTTTATCCGATATAAATACAATAAAATATTTGTATCAATGCTTCATACATTTTTTTTAAAAAACTATTTTGAAAATACGAATTGTTGATACTTTTGAACATACAAATATTAGTTGTATTATAAACACTAGTACAAATCTATTAAAAAAATATACTTTACTTTATTAGTTCACAAATTAAATATTTAATTTAAGAAATAACAATTTCAGCAAGGTTCATATGAGAATGAAAATAAATTGAACATAAAAATTTAAAAAATTCGCGTACGTGGGAAATAAATTTTGCAATTAGAATTTATGGAATGTTTGGAAGTGAATTTTAATCAAATCAATTACGCAATCAGTTTAGATTGCTAACTGTTTAAAAAATTAACACGTTAATCATCATCATCGTCACAATATCAGAAACAATTTCTCATGGGTCATAGTAACTTTATTAGATAATTTAGTTAAAGATGTATCATGGAAACTTAATGAATCAGAAAAATTGTCAAAATTATTGGAACAACTATTTTTTGTCACACATAATATGACTGAAATGGCGCTATAGTGTAGAACCTTGATTATACGGAACTTAGTTATACGGATTTGCGATTATCCGGATTACCAACTGCGACCAATTTATAATTATGTACATATCTACACATATCTATGATTCGAATTTCTGTATGATTAATGGTGCAATTTAATATATGTATGTAATGAAATCGAAGAAAATATGTATGTACATACATAATGAAGTGTTAATTTCTTATTGATATGATAAATGAGTTGATATGTTAAATTGTGATTTTCGATTATACTAATGCCGATCGACAACTATTAGTCCGGTTAATCGACGTTCTACTACTATATTAATATATGGCTCATGTAGAACTTCTTATGGTCAGACATATATGACTGACATTGCGAATGAAGTATTAACTGCAACTAATATATGTTTCTATTTTAATCCATTAACAATATCATAGTTATCATCGTTTCACCAGTGCCTACATAATAAACACCTTTTATGAATAGAATGTTTGGCCCAAAGTTGCGCAAGTCGAAACAGATGAGAAGACACCGTGAGTAAAGAAACGAATTAAATTAATTCACGGTAGGCGCCACAAAAATGTCTTAGCGGGATGAGAGGGCGAGCTGGATGCGAAAAGGTGCGCGACGAAGGAAGATACAAGGAAACAATTTCTGACCACCGTAAAAAGGTGATACGAAATAGATTTACTAATACCTTTTGTAAAATCTGAAACAAACTAGTAGGTAATTGCTTTTTTAATAGTAACATTTAAAAAATGTCTTAAGAAAGAATAAAAATATGTTTTACCTGTAATTAAAATTGGCCGTCTTATTATTACCTATTATTTCTGAAATTTACAATTTTGTTTTTATCTATTTAGTTATTTTATTTTCTTTATTTTTGGTGTATTGTGTCTGCGGATTATGGATAAATATTCATTGTATACAAATATTAAACTAATAAATTAGTGATGAATTAACCTAGTACTTGTAGCATTATTTAATAATATTCAGTAATATTTTAAGACAACTACCTTTTTAAAAAAATTCTTTAGATTTTTAAAATATTGCATTTGTTCAGTCACTATCAAATTATGTATATTTACTGAAACACAAATTTATACACTGAAAAAATGTTTATAGCTTTGTAAAATATTTGCATTTGTTCAGTTACTATCAAATTATGTATATTTACTGAAACACAAATTTATATTCTTTAAATTATTTACTACGTCTTTCTTAATGTATTTGTGAAAAATATTCTACAAATTTTATTTTTATTGATTCTAAAAATTATTAACAGTTAGCTTAGATGTAATTATATTTATTTTCTTACATAACTCATAAACAATATTTTTTTTTACAGAGATACATTAGAAATTGTGGATATTTCTATTGTAATATAAGGTTTTGAATTCAATGGTAATTCTATAGCCAGATATTTGTAAATTTTAAAAGAAATAGATATAATAAATAAAATAGATTTGTAAACTATTTTGCATTTGTTCAGTTACTATCAAATTATGTATATTTACTGAAACACAATTTTATATTCTTTAAATTATTTACTACGTCTTTCTTAATGTATTTGTGAAAAATATTCTACAAATTTTATTTTTATAGATTCGTAAGATTTTTAACAGTTATAAACAGTTAACTTAGAAGTAATTATATTTATTTCTTACATAACTTACGAACAATATTTTTTTCAGAGATACATTAGAAATTGTGGATATTTCTATTGTAATATAAGGTTTTGAATTCAATGGTAATTCTATATAGCCAGATATTTGTAAATTTTAAAAAGACTTTTGGTAGTAAATATCATTTCAAATACAATGAAAATTTAAAAACAAATCCAGGTCATTTCAATTTGCAAATTCTATGATACAAATTATTATTAACTTTAATTAATCAGCTAAAATTCTATAATTTAGTTCGCAATGACGATTGCGCTTATTAAATTTAATATTTATTTTGATTCGTAATAAATCGTTCAAAAGTATTTAATCAACAAGATAATTCTATATTATCATTATCAATAATAAATTAATTAGTGTGAATAACGGTTAAGTAATACAAAAATTAAATATAATTCGAGCTACCAAAACAATTCTGTATTATCAATATCAATAATAAATTAATTGGTGTAAATAACGTTTAAGTAATACAAAAATTAAATATAAATCGCACTAGCAGTTATAATCTTTAAAAAGTAAAATACTAATTTTAATTAAGTTCCAATATTTAAAATGTATACTAAAATTATTATTAACTTTAATTTAAAAAGTTGATAAAAAACTTATTAATTTTTTTTCGCAAATTAAATTCAATCATTACTTTACTATTCATTATTTTGAATCAGAGATATTTTATAGTCATTAGACATAATATTAAATATCAAGAAAATATTGTGTTATGAATTAATAATGAATTAATTTGTATAAATATCGATAAAAGTAACAAAAAATCTAAACACAAATTGAGACAGCTGTTCTAATTTCTAAAATATATAATGCAATTTATTATTACCTTTATTTAAACAGTTCAGAAAAATCAATAATTTAGTTCACGATAACGATTAATAATTGATTATTAAATTTGATATTTATTTTGAAGCAGAGATATTTTATAGTTGTCAATAATGATATCAATTAGCAACAAAATACGATGTTATAAATTAATTTGTGTAGATGTTGTTTAAAGTAATAAAAAATTCGAACAAAATTCGATCTTTACAATGTAGTACATATTCGACCTTTTCTGATCTTTAAAATGTAGTACAAATTATTATTAACTTTAATTAAACAATTCAGTAAAATCTGTAATTTAGTTTTCGATGAAGATTGCTAACTAGATTTAATGTTCATTTTGAATCAGAGATATTTTATAGTTACCAATATAACTTAAATTATCAAAAAAAATTCTGTGTTATAAATTAATAATAAATTAATTTGTGTACTCTTAAGATAGCCCTGCGATAATGCTTTGAGGTAGGTTAATTCCGAGCATTCCGATCCTAACTCGAATATAATAATACAAGAAACGAAGGTGAGAAGTATGAGATTTGACCCTAATCATTGCTCGATTGCGGTATTAAAATGAGATATGCTGTCCGAACAAATGTGGTGCCTACCATCAATGATTTTTGCTTACAAAAGGAGAAAATACTAGATCTATAGTCCAAATACACTATAACATTGTTTGGATTATTATTAAAAAAAAATTAATATTAGTAAAATCAATAGATATATAATATAAACTTTTAAAATAATGGAATAATGAGAATGAACATACCAAAAAATCTTTCTAAAAAATAGTAAAAAATATGGTGGGTATATACGATCATCACATTGGGCAAATTAGTATAAAAAAATATTTTTAATCAATTTTACTGCTTATAAAAATATCTCGCTTTTTTAGCATGCTTTACTGCAAAATTCTATTATCATTATATCACAACCATAAAAATTGTAGTAAATTCTATATACTGCAAATCGATCGTTTGATCAAATCTCATTACTTAGAAAACATTTTAGATTTTTAAGTATAAATTTATAAAATTATAAAACAGAAGAAATTGAAATATGAATAATTCACTAGTAGAACATTATTAAAAAGAATTAAAAAATATCATTTATACGATCATCGTTGCATTGTCAAAGTAGTAAAATACTGCTCTTTAAACTGTTTTAATTTATTTAATTGTTTTTTTTAATTTTTTAATTGTTTTATTTAATTTCACTATATAAAAAATATCACTTTTTCGCGCTAGTGTTATTATAAAATTTCTTGAAAATTTCATTAATAATATTTAAATAAATACTGTATATATTGAAAATGATCATTCATTAGTTGAGAAGTTACAATCTTTTAAATATAAATCACTAACAATAAGAGAAATTTAAAAATTTAATAAACTTGTTAATCAATACTTTGATGAAAAAGCAATAAAAAAATATTTGTAAAAAGAATTAAAAAGGACAATATATAATACCTACGATCATCGTAGCATTGGTATATTAGGAAAAAAGTACTGTTTTTAATTAATTTTAATGTATATTAAAAAAAAACATGTTTTTCTTATAGCTGGTGTTTTTGATAATTCCTTATTTTACCACAATTATTTTAATGAATACAATATACTAATCGATCATATTTTGGTTTGGCATATTTTAAACAAATCTGTCGTGGTATTTTTTTATTTTGATGGACAAGTAATTCAGGATAATATTTGTAACATGGTTTTATAACAGTTGTGAATAATAACTTTTAAAAATCACATGAACATGATAATAATAAAGGAGATAATGTTTATATAATAGAGATAATATAATAATGAGAATATACATTAGAATTACAATATTTTTGAATTAATATCTGAATCATTTATTCTCAGAATATTAATTCTATGTGCAAAAATTAAGATATTGCAATCTATAACATACCAATTTGCGGATGTATTCTGCATAGAAAAAAAACAATCACCAAAAGGCCTACCGAGTAATACACAATACTTTTGTCTAACTACATTATTGATATACATTATATTTTTTAATATTGAATAATTAGAATTAACACACAGTACTCGTTTTCAAGGCGAAAAAGTGACTAAATAACACTTTCTTGTGTTTAAAATTTGGTCCCATAACTGTACTGCAGTTGACAATCGATCAAATACATTATGTAATATCAGATATCTTTTGTTAAACCTGCGTGCATCAGACAAGTGTTCTGTATTGCAAGACAAAATCCCCAATTTAAATAATTGTTGCTGAAAAATTTAGCATACTTTATATTCCCACGATTTAAGTCATTCATCATCCCATCCATTAATAAAATTCTGCTAAATCACAAAAATAAATATCATTCTCCATCATTTTGAATTACGCCAACTATTATACGAAATATTTCGTGCACTGCGCAGAGTGCATCGAACAAAACAAATTGTTGCATTCTTGTTCTTCGTGGCCTCGAAATCGAAATTTTCGAAAAACATATCCTGTATATCTGTCAGATGCCAAAAACTTGTTCAAAAGAACTGCGCACACATAAAGAATTTGAAATGACTGTCCAGTCGTAGGGCGAAAATTGTGTAGGATTTTAGGAGATTTTATTTAAAGTTGTAGGACCACAGAAAAGAATTCAGTTTTTGTGACAGAATGTTGTTGAAAATATATGTGGTTCTTTCTGGAAAAAAGCAACTAGTAATCTAGCGTGCTAATCTAAAAAATCGGTTTTGGTTACAGCGGTTCAAGATTTTTTTTGAAAAAAAAAACATATTTTTTGTATCGGTCAGGATTTTTACTTAAATATTTAAATTAATGAACAATTTTTAGTATAATTTGTTTCTTTTAATGCTATAATAATTGAATAAATAGTTTGCATTTATTCACTAACAACACAAAAAAATGCAGATGCATTGACAATATAAATAATAGGATATAGATTTATAGAACAATATTGCAGGTAAAAAAAATAGTTTCTCAGTATCTAATATTTTTATGCATTTTCCTTTTTCATAAAAAAGATAAGTACACAATTAGTTTTTTTTAAAAATATTTTCTGTTTAAAAAAATAAGATTTTTACAGAAAAACCTAATGATAAAACGTATCTAGTCCAGAAACGTCATAAATAAATATCCATATGAAGATTATTGTTTTCTGATATGTATATTTTCTGAATAATTAATCCAGTTAATAAAAATCAATTAGTTTTTTGTAGATGTACATATACGACGTTTCGTAACTAGATACGTTCCATCGTCAAATATATTTATAATTTGAGAAATATAATTAATTTTTTTTATCTTTTTTCTGAAATAATATTAATGATGATGATTAAAAAATATTAAAAAAATTATAAAGAAATGGATTTTATCTGTTATTGAAAATGAAAAAAAAAAAAAAAAAAATATAACAAATTGAGAGGCAAAAATGATTTACCAGCAATATTGATCTATAATAACATGTAACTCCTTTTTTCCAAGTAAATAAATAATTTATATAATTTTTTTATAGTCATTAATAAAATATTAAAGATTAGTTTTATGATATATACTGCTTATAACACTACTAATATGTAATGTAATATATACTTATGTACTCAAATTTTTTGTTAATACTTCTTTGTGAACAATGTAGTAATATTTTTTAAAATAAACCTTGACTCATTTATTTTATTACATTAAGCAGAAATTAGAGGAACATCTATAAATTCTAATTATTTATATCTTTAAAAAAATCATAAACAAAGTACTACTAGAAATCAATGAATAAAATGTTTTAAGATATTTTATATTTATCAAAGTTATCATAAATAATAATTATATATGCAGAAATCTTTCAATATAACATTCAATAAAAAATGACAAAATCATTTGTTAATTGCATAATGAAAATGGTTTTAACTCCATGCTCGAGATAGTGCAAAATCACATTATAATCACAGGGAGTAGTTCTGTGTAAATTTCTCCGAGTTGCTAATGTTCATTTAATAGTTATCTCGACGTCGCCATATATAATTAAGACTATTCCAAATTAGAAGTTGCAAAATTGTTTGATCTAGATTTATGGACTTTGATTTGTATTTCTTCTTTTAAAATTTGCAGGTGTTAGTTGCCGGCACCGCATTCAATTGTTCAAAGAGTCATAAAAACGAATTACGGACAAACGAATCAACAGTTATATGCACATCTAATCTGTACAAACAATACTAGAAGACATTTATGGTACCCTAGTTGCGCTTCGTACAATGGCAATAAAAATTTTCTCAGAAATCCTTCTGCACGAATTTTTGCTGAAGGAATGAAATTCTCAATTACGATATTTCAATCGTCACGTAAATGCTCTGCTATATCTTACACCGGTGCGTCGAATTGAAAAACAACGAATGGGCGATGAAATGACAAATAAATCGAAAATACGAAGATAATAAAATCCGCATCGGTGCACGTACTAGAGGGATGTTGAAATCGTAATGAAAAATCTATTTTAAAATGTATTAATTTAATAAAATATAATCTGGTAACAATTACTAATAAAAACCAAAAACTTCTATCCAAGGAATAAACTAAAAATAATTTTTCCTTACCCTAATTTGAACATATATTTTTATTTAGTTTACAAAAGCTTATACGATTTTTTATGATGTATCTTGAGGGCTATTAACAAGCTTAATATTAGCTAGAACACGGATGAAAAATCTATTGAAAATGAACTTATTTAATAAAATATTTCCATGTAACGATTACTAATAACCATAAACTTCTATCCAGAGGGTGAAAGCTGAGTTATTTTTTTTTTACCCTATTTTATCATACATTTTTGTTCATAATAGCTTATAAAATCATATATAATGTATCTTGATGGCTATTTTAAAAATATAAAAAAAAGATAAGCATAAAGTGAAATTCAAATTATTTTTCCTTACCCTATTTTAACACTCGTTTTTGTTAATTTTGCAATAGTTTATAAGATCTTATATGATATTTTTTAAATGCTTTGTTTAGTATATCTTTTATTATTTAACCATATAATCAACAAATCTCATTAGTAGACATTCAGTAAAATTTAAAAAAATTAATGACTTAAAGAATAAAAAATGAAAATAAATATAAGTATAGATAGTGTTACTTCTACTCCAAGGATATAAATAATGCAAATATTACTACCAATCTTAAATTTGATACAGTCAATAGACAAGCGATGATATTGTTATATGATTCTTCCAAAATTAATTATTTCTAAATATAATTTGAATTTAAGTATTATTTTAATAATTATATTATATTTTTCTTTAAGAAAGTAAGATTTATAAAGTAATTTTGTAAATCCATGTGCTATAGTGTATTATATTAAAATTGATTAATTTAAAGTTTTTTTAATATATGAATATTAATATATGAATAAATGCGGTTTATCAATCTATTTAAAAAAATGCATTAAACTTTTTATCTTAATATCAAAATTTTTGTAAAAAAAATTCTAGTTGTTTATTAGGCATTTGACATCAGAAATATTTTTGGAAAAACACAAAAGTGAAGCAAATTAAATCTGTAAAAATAATTTTTGGTCAATTTTAATTCTATAAATTAATTAGATCTGGGGAAGTCCAATATGCCATGTATGTATTTAAAGTTTTTTTTATATATGAATATTAATATATGAAAAAATGCGGTTTATTAATCTACTGAAAAAATGCATTAAACTTTCAATCTTAATATCAAAATTTTTGTAAAAAAATTTCAGTTGTTTATTAGGCATTTGACATTAGAAATATTTTTGGAAAAACATAAAAGTGAAGCAAATTAAATGTAATTAAATCTAGAAGTCCAATATGCCACGTATACATCTTTGTTAAAAATGATTATTGAATGAATATATTTTTAAGAAATTTCAAATGACGAATAATTTTATTTTTTTCGCGGTAGATGTGTTATAAACAACTATACTTTGTTAATTGATAGTCATAAAAAAATTATATTGAAATAATTATATAACTTCAATTTTATAGAAAAAAACAGTTAATTTAATAACATATTTAATTACTTTACTTAGAAATTAGAACTTTACTTAGAACTCTTATAATCTTTGATTAGTTTTATTAGAATAAGTAGAATTAGGATATAAACGCAAGTTTGTTATGTATGCGGCTGTATTGTTATTAGAGGCCAAATAAATAAAATTAAAAAAAATCAAAAATACCCAAAGAATCAGTTAATCGTTACTTTGTGCAGTATAATAATTACAAAAATGTAAGGTTATATAAAATTAAATTCAAAATAAATGATTTTAGAGATTGAATGCTATAGCATCCAAAAAAAAATGGTTTTCTAATAAATCAAAAATTCTTTCAAAAACCGAATGGCACTTTTTTCCCTATTTCGAAACTATACTTTTGTCATACTTAACAAAACAAAAGTTACTTGTTACAGTTCTTATAAATATTATAATTCATTTATCATTAAAGTATTCCTATGAAATCAAATTAAGAAAGACAACATGTAATATCCATCATTTACAAAGTTAAGCCCGAAATGTGGCCAAAAATGTATTAACTCTATTACTAATACATAATGCATGTGTGCGCTGAATATAAATTTCGACAGTCACCCGCGCAAGCATTCAGAGTCCATAATAAAACTATTCGTAGTTCAGTTGTGTTTTGTTGTATGTTGTATGCGATGCTGATGCCCGGCCGATGCAGAAGTGTAATAATACAACGCCGTTGCCAAATCTCGGGGTTGTTTTTCGGCAAGAACTTCGTCTTGCAGAGGATGCAACGCGGCCGAGGAGAACACCTTTAGGGGAGGACGGGGCGAAATGGAACTACATTGAATTGAAATTTAAGAAAGGTCTTGTTGAAAAATTGCTTTGCTATGCTAAATCAATAATTATTTTTGAAACTACTATTTAAATAATACACGCTAAGACAAACGATCTATTTTAGAACAAATAATAATTAATCATGAACTCCATTGAAATTCAATTTAACACGTTCCCGGCCAGTAAAAGTTTTAGAAAGATACAAAAATTGACAGTCTTTTTATTTTTGAATTGATTGTGTGGCGGGAATAGCTCACTCAGTAGCGTTCTTGACTCACACGCTCGAGGAATTCGGTTCGAATCTCCAGCAATACCAGAATTAAAATATAAAAATTAAACTAGATTAAGAATTGTTAATTCGTAGAATACAAGACAAAATTGTATTAGAAGTAAGAAGAAAAAAAGAAGTTTACTTGAGAAGATGAGAAGAACATATTGAGAAACAAGAAGAAGAATGAAAATCAGTAAAAAAAAATTGAATGGAAGATTAGGATATAAGAAGAGATATAGTATATATATGATGAATGTATAAGAAATATATATGTAAGAATATGTGTAGATTATGATGAAAACTAATATGAATAATGTAGGTAGTTAAAAATGCTATAAAGCAGAAGCCAATAAAATTAAAAAAAAAACAAATTGATAATCCGAAATTTGATGAAACACCGTTCAAAGGCTAGTTAGATTAATACATGTTTTAAATTGTTATATACTAGATGATTGCTATATCATCCACGAAAAGTATTACGCTTCTATTTTACGCCATGTGCTTTCCCAAGCAAATTAGTGATTACAGACAAATATAAGATAATACGAAAATACCTAAAGAATCAGTTAAACAACACCTTGAGCAGTATAATAATTACAAAAAACGTAAGGTTATATAAAATTGAATTCAAAATAATTTATTATAAAATTTGAATGCTATAACATTCATGTCATTTTGCATCACAATGAACATGAATGCTATGGCATGAACACGTCCGCGGAAGTGTATACAAAAGATTGGGCAAAAAATTGGTTTTATGTTAAATTAAAAATTCTTTCAAAGAGCGAATTGCATTTTTTTGCACTTTTCCCGCCTATTACCTGCATTTAAAAAGAATTAACCAGCACTGTCTCCCCATCAATAGGAATTGAATGTTTTTTTAACCATCCAAAATTAATTGATCCGGGCTCTCGAAGTCGTCGACAAAAATTTGTATCCGCATATACATACATACACATGCACACACACACATATATCAACTTTTTCTAAGGTATATCAAAATGTACAGAAACTTTGAAACGTAAAGATATGCAAAAATTTTCATTTTTTATGCGATCCCTATAACTTATCCCACAAAAAGTTAATATAACAATAAACAACAAAATGCTGCAAAATGCCTGTAATTAATTTTCATGATTTTTCAATTTTAATTAATTTTCTTTCTACGTGAAAATTGCAAAATTAAATTGTGGTTCAATTTATCCAGCTCTCCGCTATATTTGTGTAAAAACCAATAACTATTTTGTTTGCGCCCATGTCCGAAAAATGTTCTGTTAGTTGAAGCAGAATAATTTTGAATTATTCTATGCTAGAATGTGCAATTATTTTTATTATTGATTTGTTACTTATTATATTTACTTAATTTTCATAATTTATTATTTTAATTTTACTTCAAATGACTGGAAAATTTAATTAAATTTACCAACATCTAACAACTTGATTAAGTAACTATTTAGAACTTTGCTTATTTTATTTATCTCCAAAATTACTATTTTTTTGTAAAGACAGCTTGTAATTTCTAAGGAAAAATATGTAAATAGAAGAATTTGCTGTAACAAAGTTTTGCATTAATTTATTAAGTTATTTGTTAGTTGATTTATTAATATTTAAATTTAAATTGAAGATAATCAGTGAGTTCTATGTTGGATTTTAAATAATTTATTATATAATTATTTAAACTTTAAATTGTTGCATAAACATTTTAAGCCTATATGTGTCTCTTTATCCCTAAAATGAAACATATTCAACTTCAACCTTACTAACATTTTATGATGAATATTAGTCTTTTTATTTGATTTATTTAAAATAGTAATAAAGATACAATAATATCTTATAAGCTTTGATATATGAACAAAGAAAAAAATTGTTAGAATAAAAAAGAATAATTTAGATTTCGCTCCATGGAGAAAAAAGTCTAATGTTAATGATAATTAGTTACAAACATCTAAAATGGGCTATTGATGTTTATAGGGTTAATATATAATATATAAATCCTAAAGTTATGGTTTATTTAGATGAATCGCTATTTAAATAGTACATTCATAGATACGCAAAAATAATTTCCAAAAAGATAGAAACGATAGAATAATTTCCAAAAGCAATATGTGCTAATACTCAATACCCATATTTAGTTTCATTTTATTTATTCAGTTCAAATCTAAAAATACGCATTTCACAGACGATCAAATGCATTGTTTATTACCAAAGCATTAAAATTAACGACTTAGTCTTGTAACAGAAGTATATGTAATGTCGTGAGTTTGTTAAGACGTCAACTGTTTCCAGAGGCACTTTGACATAAAAGTTATCAAAGAAAGTTGGTGGCACTTGAACCGTATAATTCAATTATCTTTTACTCTTGATTAAATATTTACAGTTGAAGAAATCTCCGCAGATGATAGGAGTACGCGAACGAAACATTCGGCTACCGGAGTAAATAGAAGAATTCTGAAAGGGGTAGTAGCATGGCACGATCGCGGGAAGCGCGTACGCGATGCGATAGTGAATATAACAACGGCGATACTTTCACTTCCTCATTTGCGATGGTGGTTTCTTATTACTCAGTGATGTAAATATAATTTGTTTTTTTTTCAAGAGAGCACTTTTTTAATTCACTATTGTATTTTCAACTGTCCAGTTAAGGTCATTTAGTAAATTTGTGGAATTCGCAATAGAAAGCCATAAAGGGCATTGTATACAACAACTCAATATTTGTTTTTCCGTTGTTATAAATAATATGAATAATATTTTAACGATAATAATATAAACTTAAGTATTTTCTTATAAATAATTTCTTATAAATAATAACTAAGTTATTTCAATCTTTATCAGGAAAATTGATGACTTAAATCAAGTGGCGATTTTTTCTTCAATCTACGACGATAGTTTTCTGTTATTTAGAAGTTTGCTAGTAAATTTCAATGACTGTTAATTTATATTTGGAGCACAGTTTAATAATAATACTATCAACTTTTTTATAAACGACCAGAACTAAATTAGTTTTCTATAAGCTGTTTCGATCATGTTATATTATGGATCGATATTATAGAAGGCAATGCAATGTTTCAATTCTAATGCTCATTTTAATTTTTAAATTTAAACAAATATTTTAATTTATTTTAGCAATCAAAATACAATCCATTTTTTAAATTACAATAGGGTAGAACGGGGCTTAAAGGTCCGCAGGCAAAAAGAACCACCACCGATACACAAGTAGTGTGAGGAATTTTTAACAACAATATTTTAAAGTAGGGATAAATTATGTATAACCAGCTATCACCTTACGACGTTGCTATTAAAAATCCGTGACAAAAGGATTTTAATGCGTTGATAGTTTTTTGTTGTTGTGAGCCCTGTTATTTAGTTTACGAAACCGTATTATATTCTTTAAGTATACGTTAAGTACAGTCGGTCAAGTAAGAGCGTGGTCGGGTTAATTTATAAAAATAATTATTTTATGAAACTTTAATATTTATATATGCATTGTATACGTTAAAAGCAAGGATGCAATTTTAGTCAATATGTGTCCAGTCACCACCGGAGTCGACAATTGCCTGGCATCTCCGACGCCTGCTTTTTACTAATTTAACGGATTATTTTAGTCCGACGGCTCGTATTTTAATTTAACGGCTCGATGAGGGCAGTACGGGCTCATATAGAACATTCATCAGTAAAAATGACATTTTCAAAATCTCTATCAATATTTTCATGTGCCCAAGCGGAAAAGGAGCGCACGTTTTTCAGTCGTCAGGGGCTTCCCCATTGTGTTGCGCCATTTTAGATCATGAATACGAAGAAAGGTTCAGATAGTTTTGTAGATATTTCTGTAGATATTTCTAAACATTTTGCTATTAATTTTGCTCATCCTTGCTGCAGTGTTAAAGCAGGATTCCGCAAAAACACATTCACTGTTCTTTTTCCTTCTTTCTTATTTGAATCACGTTCTGATAAATCATCGACATTTTTAGCAACTTTATATAGGTGAATCGAATTCTGTACAAATGCCTTCAACTTTCTCATATATTTAGCAGCAGCTGATTGCTACATTTGGGTACCTTTCAGATGCATGCAAAAGGGCGCAGCCTCGTAGCGCGACGCGTAACTTAGCACTCATGGCGTTTAACGTGATTTTTTCTCAAAAGATCAACTGCAACTAAACCTTTTTTGACAATGCATCAAGGACAAAGCTTCACTTTATTGGCTCACGAAAGAATTAGACCGAAAATCTTTCATTAACTGTCGTTAAAGTCGACCACGCTCTTACTTGACCGACTGTAATTGTCTTATGAAATGCATTGTGAATTTTAAGTAAGATTCAACAGTTTTTTTATACAACCTCTATAAAAGTTTACATGTCGCTGGTGTATAAAGTACCAACTGAATCCTGGTAAAAGTGTGAAAAATTAAAAACAGTAAATAAAAAAGTAAAATAAGTTACAAAAAGCAATTTAAGAAAAATTAAGTTAATAAATAGTTATTCTAACTCTGCTGATAAATATCTCTGACAAATACCAGATCAAGGATATATACAGTGTTGTTTTTGTAAAAACTGTACCCATGTTTTTTATATTTTGTATTGGTTAAATAATGTATCTATTATTTTGTAACATTCCTTTAAAATTAAAATAAAACACTGGACCTGTTTGCCCCTTGGCCATTCCATTTTACCACGTCTATGGGTTAAAAGAACCAGGTGACAAATTTTTGATAAACAGCAAAAGTAACACACTCTTACAATGATGAATTAATTGGAAGATTTACTGAACATTGTCAGATAGTAGTTTGTTTGTTATGTGTTATTTTTTGTGATCAGTTGGTTTGGTTTTCACAACATAATTACTCAAATTCAAATTGGACCTTCCTGTCCCGCCCTAACTTATCTTATAGCCCATTATAATTACTGATTACATCAATTTACAACATACTCCAACCACTATACAAGAACATCAGGCATATCACATAATCAAACAACAAATCCGATATACTTAAGAAACTTAACACCTTCAATATTATGCAAACTGCAGATAAAATATCAAATCCGGTCGAACTATACCCCACTAGGGTATATAAGTATACCACGTGCATGATAGAAGGACATGGGCATGTCACATATACACGATGACAATATTTGGATAACCAATATTTCGGGAACGGCGAGCGTGATGTATCGCAACTGTAGGCTAAAGCCAAAAGCAACCCGTTGGAGTTGCTATGGAGATGCTTTCTATTGCTTCCTTCGAGCAGGAGAAATAATTAGGCTTACGGGGCATATCGTTATCGCAGGACCAACGATACGCTCTTTAGCCACGGGGAAAGGGTTGACGGGAGATAGAATTTAGAGTAGTTATGACTATAAATCATTAGTTTGGCTTCGTTGTGATCTATATTCCGGATTGCTTTTAATTAAAATCATCTGACATAAATCATTTTTAGCAATATTGAAAAAAATAATAAGTCTAATCCATTATATCAATATAAACTTTGCAATTTTAGAAACATGTATTTTGAATTTTCCGTGGGGTGAGTTATTCTAATCGTCTAAAAATCGAAAATGATTTTTTTTGCAAATTTTCACGTTGCAGGGTTTCTGAACATTTTGGCATACCTTAGAAAAAATGGATGTGTGTATGTGTGGAATTTTGTCCACGATTTCAGGCGCATGGATGAACTATTTTGAATTTTTTGAAGAAGTACTAATTAATTTTTGGAAAAGACAGGTCCAACAGTTTCGGAGATACGGTGCAAAGAGTGCAGAAAATATAAATTAAGGTTTAAAAAAACAGACTATCCGATTTGAATGATTAAAAAAACATTCAATTTGTAATTATGGCAAGAAGTGGTGATTAGTATTTGGTAAAGACAAGTCCAGCCGTTTTAGAGATACTGAGCTGAATGTGCAACCTATATTGCAATTAACTTTGCAATTCAGTTGATATAATCCCTAGAAATATGAGATAAGATCCAACATTCTAACTCTTATAAAAATATATGAAAAAAAACATTTTTTTCGTAATTAATATATCTTGAGATCCTCTGATTATATATTTACGAAATAAAGGTATATAGATGCTTTAATTATTTTCTACTAAGTCAAACAAAAGATTTCTATGAACTGCAAATAATTCTATAGCTATTGATTATTTCACAATTATTACATTTATTGATTATTTTACAATTTACCATATTCTGAAAAATTGCGGTGTTCGCATAAAGATCGCAATCCGAAAAAAAAAACGCAAATCGAAATTTTTTGATAGTACTAGTTAATATTACATGCAAAAATGACTTTAGCTCTTTAAATTTACTATTTATTAATACTATTCACTTATTACTATTTTGTATCTTGACATATCCCGCATTTCAGGGAATATATGTACTTCGGTTTATACCAATTTCTGTTTTCGTCAGAAGTTTCCCTAATATCTTTTACGAATAATGTGCGTGGCGTCCACTCACATTTGCGTCCCTTTCGTCAGGGGAAAAATTCATATGAGTTTAAAGTAGATCGCATGCTCACGTTTTGTGAAGTTTTGTGGCCAGTGGGCGAATGTAGAAAACTACCAAAGAATTGACGGATGAAAAATAGATTTGTTACTTATTGTGGCTAGATAATTTAGTAAAATTTTAATAACTTAAATTACATGTTCACAAAATCATCAAACTGAAATTATTATTTGCATTGATATTCTTATTCAGGAGAAAACTGCTTTAAGGACGTCAGGCTATTTTATATACATTGCGAAATAAAATCGAGAAAATCATTCTAATAATGGGGTTGGAATGATTCAGAAAACACTTTGCTTATATTAACAATGTTTTCAACATTTTCAAAAAATTTCAAATGAATACAAAATTTTTAAAAATTTCGAAGTTCTCAAAAAATATATTTTTTAAATAGAGCGTTTTTGCTTTAAGGCACAATGCGATGTATTACTAGTTAAAAAATATTATTATGTAAAATTCAACATTCATATTTCCATATTCAACATTCTTATTATCCTCGTGGCCAAGCCGTCTAATAGATAGCCAGTTATTTCGCGATCCCCTCGCCTGACACATATCTCCGCCACTTGCTCGCTTTTCCCATCTCCGGCGAAAGCGAAAGCTACTTTTCGTCCACCGCCCTTAAATGTATATGCTCTGGGGTATGTATAGGTGTACAGTGCACATACGTCTGTCTGTCAGATCGGCTATTATATGAGAAAATCTTCCGCATTGCATAATAAGTTATTCAAATATGCGTTGCGCAACGCACGTGCGCTACTTTTATTAACGCCGGTCACTTAGGAAAACACAGAGAAAGAATATGTGGATATTTAAGAATAATATGACATGAAATATTTGTTGAAAGATGTAACCAAGTCGAGGCAGTTTGCAAATTATTAAAATACAAAAAAAAATATTTTCCAAATTTTTGCACAAAGAGCGTTTTTACAGCTCTTTTATTATCCTAATAATTATATATTTTAATTATTTATTCGTAACAGAGAAGTGGCAAAATTTTGTATATTGACGAATATACTCGTGATGCGTATGAAACAGCGACATTTGTCGTTAAATTAATTTATTTAAAAAAAAACAAGATATATTCTAAAGTCGTTCAGAATATGGTAAATCACCCTAAGGAAGTTGCATAAACTTTCTAAAATGTGGAAATAATATATGTATTTTCTAAATCCAAATTTTCACAAATCAATAATTTTTACAATTTGAACCAGTTTTCGTAGGATGTTAATGGTTTAGTATGTTCATTAAGACCAAGTAATCTATCGTTTTACCAAGCAAATCATCTAATTTTAATTTTAACAAATGTCAACAAAAACCTCTCATTTTCTCAAACTGTGATGAATTTTTAAAATTAAACTACTTGTCGTAAGGCCGTAATATTTATATAGTGAGATCTATAAGACCATGATATACATCGCCAAAGAAAGTTTCATAAAAATCGGCTTAAAATTTTTTTCAACAGTTAATTACAAGAAAACGGCTCGGAAGATTTTCATCTAAAACTAATCAGTATTATTCCCAACTAATATCTTTTTTTTTTGAACAGTTTTTGATTTTTTAAAATCGATTCGGTAGAATGAGCTTAAATGTGGACGAAAAGTTTAACACTCTTTTTCAAATTACAAAGAAACGGCTCGGCAGATCGTCTCACAAAACTGACAAACTATAGTGCTCATTGAGATACATCGAATGGCTTTTAAATTTCTGAAATCGGTTCGGGCGTTTTTGAGCAAACGTCGATGAAAGGTATAATTTTGACAAATGCCAAAAAAATGATACCAATTTTTGCAAACTTTGACGAATTTTTAAAGCAAAGCGCAAAATTTTAAAAGTTGTCGTAGGGCCGTAATATTTTAGTATGATCTACAAGACGATGGTATCTACCGTCAGAAAAAAATTATGAAAATCGTCGAATTTTTTTTTTTTAAAACTTTATTACAAGAAAACGGCCCGGCCGATCTTTATCAAAAACTAATCAGCACGATTCCCAACCAATATCTATCGAACGGTTTTCAAAATTGATTCAGAATTGCGGGCTAAAACGAGAACGAAACATTTTTCACTATTTTGCAATTTACAAAGAAACGGCCGATTGCCTCTCAAAACTCAACAACCCTAGTCCTCATTGAGATACATAGAATGGCTTTTAAATTTTTTGAAATCGGTCCAGCTGTTTTTGAGAAAACGTTGATTTACGGCAAAAAATCTGTTTACACACACGCGCGCGCGCGCACACACACACACACACACACACATACTTTTTACAAATTTGGGCTCATTCGATTCAGAATGGCTTGAAACGCCGAGAAAACATAAAATTAGCGAATCGGATTTTTTGATGAAAACATAAACTTCTCCTTCGGGAAGTTAATAATAATATATATTTTTGAATTCAATTAATTTGAAATGGAAAAATAACGTTTTTATGTAATATGTTCTGAAAACTCAGAGAAACTTTTTAATATTATTTTTATCATTTATAAAACAGCGAAGAGCAATAAAAGCACTGACAATTACCTAATGAATCTATTTTAAAAATATAATTATTCATAAACTCTATATCTCTTAAACTTATAAAAAATTTATAATTTTTAACTTCCCGTAGGGCAAGTTATAGTAATCGCAAAAAAATCGAAAATGAAAATTTTTATATATCTTTACGTTTCAGAAGTTTCTGAACATTTTGGCATACCTTAGAAAAAATGGATGTATGTGTGTGTGTGTGTGTGTGTGTATGTGTGTGTGTATGTGTGTGTGTATGTGTGTGTGTATGTATGTACGTGTGTGTATGTATGTGCGGATACAAATTTTCGTCGACGATTTCGGGAACACCGATCAACCGATCTGAATAATTCAAAAAACATTCGATTCGTATTGATAAGGAGACGTGCTGATTAGTTTTTGGCGAAGGCAGGTCTAGCCGTTCCGAAGATACGGGGCAAAAAGTGCCGAAAACGGTAACTCAGTTTTTAAGAGAACGGAGCGTCCGATTTGAAAAATTCAAAAAATATTTTACTTGTATTGACAAGATGTAGATTTGATCAAATTTTCATGAAGGCAGGTCTAGCGGTTTCGGAGATCTAATGAAAAAAGTAAAAAAAAATGCCATTCGGCGGTTAAAAATGATCATTAGACATATGCACATCAAATTATCAGATATTTTATAGAGATTTTAACAAAATTTATAATTTTTTTTACATTTCTATGGGTTCCGTACCAATGCTTATGCGTTAGACGGCGGCGCGGCACTTGCGAGCTTTGACATTTCGTCTCTATGCAGTTCAAGCAGTGCGATTGCTTTGAAAAAAAGTTCAGAATTTCCAAAATATGTCAAAATGAAGAAAACATTTTTCTTCAAAAAATTTTATTGTTTTAAAAAAAAATTTTTTTTTCTCAAAAAAAAATTTTTTTTTTCAAATAAAAATTTTTTTTTAAAAAAAAAGTAATTTTTTGTCAAATTTATAGTTTCTCAAAAATCTATTTTTTTTGAAGTAAATTTTTTTCAAAAATGTTATTCGTTTTTGAAAAAATAATAATTTTTGGTACGGGAAGTTCCAGCAATTTGCCTTAAGGCACGATGCCCTAATTGCCTTAAGACAGAATTCCACTTACAGCTAGTTAAATTTAAAATGTAGGTCGGAAAGAACCGAATGTAAAAACGTTTTAATCTTGAAATATATACAAGCTTCCGATGCTAAAGAGTTAAGCTCTCTACACGGGCATATATAACATAGGCTCAGTCCATTCCCGTGTCCGAGGGAGATGTGGCCTCTCTTCAAGCGTTCGCTGCTCGCATGAATATTGATGTCTGGAGCAGCGCGAATGCTGCAGCGTTCTCGGGGGGCGAAGCAGAACGCCTCAAGTGTGAGGCGAGGTGGCGGTCGTAGGAGGCTGTTTGAATCGAAAGGGTGCAGAAATTGTAGTATGAGGCCTACGGAGGCAAAATTCGCTTCAACGTGGATATTTCTTAGGGGTTGTCCGAGCATCGGACAGGGTGTCGCCTCATTCCGGACGAAACGCAGAGTATCGACCATACGCGAAATGAATATCCCACGAAGGGAATATACGAGAAGCGTACGAAAGCCGCCCGTCAAGGTATGCCGATGTTGTTTACAGCTGACCGATTATTTTTGAGTGATTTTTAACGCTACCTCAGATATGTTGCGAGACCTAGTAATACAAAAGGGATTTGTATATATAGGTGGAATATAGCATATAAATTTCCCAAAAACTTCTATTATATATATATATATATATATATATATATATATTAAAAAATATAGCAAAAAGGTATAAAACTACACACATATACTTTTTCCAAATTTGGTTCCATTCGATTCAGAATGGCTTGAAACGTCGAGAAAACATAAAATTAACAAATCGTATTTTTTGATGAAAGCATAAACTTCTTTGGAAAGTTATTAATTTAAATAAAAGCAAATAAAATCATGTCAAACTTTGATGCAATCTACATGATGTCAATCTTCGGTATAGAATGTATCAATGAATAAAACCAGAATATTCACAAGAACAATCTTCTTAGCTCAATCAATTATCCAGGAAATGTATCTCATTTTTGTCGTCCAAATCAAGCTCATGGCAAGTATATTCGTTAATTTCAGAGTCTATTTTACAATACTAAAAAATGTTATTACTATATTTCACAACACATACGCATTAAACTAAAAACTCAGATCTTGATGAAAAGTAGTAGCTATTTTCAAAATAAACAGTAGAAAAAGTTATTTAAATAACTGAATTTAAATTTTTCTTGATTAAGTTTATTATATCCACATTTTGGGAAGTTCACTCAACTTGCCTTATGGCATAATATCACTTCCACCTACCTATTGCAAACAGTCATAGGCTCAAAACATTATAAACAACTTGACATTTTAGATCATAATTAACTTGTAGGGTAAGTTATAGTAATCGCAAAAAAATCGAAAATGAAATTTTTTATATATCTTTACGTTTCAAAGGTTTCTGAACATTTTGGCATATCTTAGAAAAAATTGATGTATGTGTGTGTGTGCGGATACAAATTTTCGTCGATGATTTCGGGAACACGGATTAACCGATTTGAATAATTCAAAAAACATTTGATTCGTATTGTTAAGGAGACGTGCTGATTAGTTATTGGCGAAGGCAAGTCTAGCCGTTCCGAAGATACGGGGCAAAAGGTGCCAAAAACGGTAACTCAGTTTTTAAGAGAACGTAGCGCCCGATTCTAATAATTCAAAAAACATTTTACTTGTATTGACAAGATGAAGAACTGATTAAATTTTTGGGAAGCAAGTAAAGCGGTTATGAACTTTCAATAAAAATAAGTTAAAAAATGGTCATTTGGCGGTCAAAAATGTTTACTGGACATATATATATATATATATATATATATATCAATATCAGATATTTTATAGAGAATTTAATAAAGTGTACACATTTTGTGTAAATTTTTTTGGGTTCCGTACCAAGACTTTTATTTACTGTACGGGAAGTTCCAGCAATTTGCCTTAAGGCACGATGCCATGCATCCCACTAGTTTGATTTTTTTTTCAAAAACTCAAATTATAATAAATGATTTTTTCAAGACGAGTATATTTGTCAATCACAGTTAACTGATTAATCCGGAAAATGTGTTCTACGAATAGATAGGATATTGTATTAAAATTACTTTTAATTATAATTATACAAGTATATCGATATGTTTATATAAAGACATTTTGATATTTTCCACCACCTGACCACCAATATCATTTCACATTATACACGACCCCACGATTCAATTATCTTCGTTGAACCACTAACCAATATTTACAGTCAGGCCGCAATCTATTGCGGATCTATAGAAAAGGCGAGAGAAAACCCTTACAAAAGAACAACACGATAATATTTACTTGTTGTCAGAGAGACAGATTTCTTTTTTCTTTTGTCAAACAATATCTTCCGCGTTTTTCTTTTTCCCAATCGCAGCACGGACCGTCTCATACTCATACCTGTGCGATTCCAGACTCCAGTTCGTATTACTCAGACTCACCACTCTGACAGAGACGTAGTCGAGAAATTAGAACTTTATCAATTATGCATAAAGATTTATCTGTCGTGTCCACAATCAATGTGCACGTACGTTTTTTTATAAATATCATTTTTATTTTGATATTCATATACATATCAATAATAAACCAATTTTGAACGTTATGTAAGATTAATGTATAAACTGCTTAGTATTAGGCAAAATTTGTTAAAAAATTTGGCTAATTTTTTATGCTAGTATTGTACTAGAAAATATTATTACACGCCTGAGCACACAGCATTTTGATAGTTTTCAGTACCATTTTATATGAAGAAAGCAGCGTAACATAGCAATAACAAAGCAACCCAATTTTATTTTATTGATACATCGCCCTTTATCTCCTGAGAGCGAATTTAATAACTTTGCATAAAGTCCCATTTGTCCTGTCCACAATAAATGTGGACTGTCCACGGATGTATCTTATAAACATAATTTTAATTTTTTTTATATCAATAATAAACCAATTTTAAACGTAATGTATGCTTAATGTATTCTTATTAAAGCACAATTTGTTAAAAATTCCAGATATTTATAGAACTTTACACTTTATATCAGAATAACTTACAAAGCTTTATTTGCTTATATCCACTTCCAACATTAACACATTTTTATGCTAGTATTGAACAAGAAAATATTATTACATTTTTTATAAATTTATGATAAATATTAACTTCCCGTGGGTTGAATTATAGTAATGGGTAAAAAATCGAAAATGAAAATTTTTGCATATCTCCACGTTTTGAAGGTTTCTGAACATTTTTGACAGAAAAAATAAGTGTGTGTGTGTATGTATGTGTGGATACAATACCGCTCAACTGATTTGAATGATTGAAAAAGCAATCGATTCCTATTGATAGAAAGATGTGCTGATTAGTTTTTGTCAAAGGCAGATCCAGCCGTTTCGAAGATACGGAGCTAATGTGCAAAAATTGCAATTTTTGAGAGAACTTATCATCCGATTTGAATGATTCAGAAAACTTTCTGCTTGTGTTGACGAAACAATTGCTTTTGAAAGAAAAAAAAAATTACATATCAATTTAATTTTTTTTTTTTTTGAATATCGAAAACAATTCAGATTTTAATTTTAATTCTGGCTAAAGCTCTAAAGCTCTCTGATATACTTTAAATAAATAATTTTGACTTTGCAATTCAGTTCATATCATTCTTATAAATATTAGACAATATTACAGTATTTATAATAATCTATTTGAAAACATTTAATATATTTCTCGAATATTTTATTACGGTACGGGAAGTTCCAGCAATTTGCCTTAAAGCACGATGCCATACATCACTATTTATATATATTTTTTATTTTTAACACAAACGCGGGGGAATAAATTTTAAGGTAGGGCTGTGCACAAAGGTCTAATTTGAATTTCAGTCATTATACTGACTAAATCAAATAAAATATATCACAACATATAAAACGTATTAAACAATCAACTATCGAACTGTGCTTAGTGAAATGCCCAGTTAATTTCTAATTGTAGAAATAATTTATTACTATTTTTCAAAAAATGTTCATCTGCTCTCTTTTCAATGATCTAATGTATTATTTTTCATTAAAGGTATTTAACAAAATATTTATTAGCTATTTAATAGCTACATTATATATCTAATGCAAAATACAAATTTATGAGTCAATTCTTCAGCTAAATAGAATATGAAATTGTCGACAAAAATTTGTATTCACACACACACATACAAACATTTTTTATAAGGTATGCCAAAATGTTCAGAAACCTCTGAAAAGTAACGATATGCAAAAATTTTCATGCAAACTGTCAAAACCTATGTATTTGCTATGCAGTCAGCGTTTTGATATAATTACTAACCCAAAAAATAATGAGATATCTTCTAATTATTGTCGTAATTGCATGTTAATTGCCGATCTATTTATATTTTCAACATTAATTAAGTTTTCAATTTTCGGGAAAAAAAATCTACTATAAATATTTCTTCGAGTGCTACTCTGATCCTGACGTGAATATTTCTTGGCCACTATCGCATTGCTCCGTCGTCGTGCAATTTGGTCGCTGTACACGTGCGAGAAAAGCGCAGTGTTGGTTTTTTATGTGCCCTCGTTTTTGCCAAGAACTCGTATATAGAGGGTAAACTGCCACTCGGCTATCTGTATCGAAAGATCTACCCCCGCGTTTCATACATAACCGCACTTTTAGTGTTTCATTTTTTTTCCTACCGTAGGTGTAAAATCATCAGAGGGGTTGGTTCTGATTAAATAATATGATACTTGTGACTTGGCAGGTGTGATAAACAGTTGCACATGCAATAATGCCGTGCAAGTGCACACAAGACAAAAATTTCTTTTGCATTTATGCGAGGATTACTAGTGAAAATTGCCACTTCAAAAAAACTAGTGGTGTATGACATCGTGAATTAAAGAAAAATGCTCGAACTTCCTGTACCCAATTTTTTTTAACACGTTGCCGCAAATGACGGCTGTAGCCGTCCGATCTTTAGCGATATGTAGGCAAACAGCGGCCTAATAATTA
>NW_020537394.1:0-21304 GCF_003426905.1 Ctenocephalides felis
AAACTCACATGAAATTCAAAATCCTCAGGAAAGTACGAGCGACACCAGCATTAACATCTTGAGCTAGCGAGTAAACAGGATCACACTGCGTTCATGTACACTGGTATAAAGTGATGATGTACTGTCCGTTTTTGAAATTTGCAATAAAACTAAGATTACCACGAATGTACCGTTACTCTACCTAATACTGCCGACATCTGTAGGGTAAATAGATGTTATAAATTTTCTAAAATAAAACTAGTTATATGAATTCATATGCAAAAATTGCAGACAAGCATTTGATGCTTTTCAAACACTAAATTCTTTAAGTTCTCAAAAAAATTGATACAATGACACTGCAAGATACACTTTATAAGCTAACTGGGATTCTGAAGTGGCAAAACCCATGCTTGCTAATTATTATATGTACCACCACCAAAACATTCCTATAGAAAAACTAATTTTTACACGGTTAGCTCTGTATCTGCGAAATGGCTGATTTTGCCTTTGCTAAAAACTAATCACCTTTCTCCCAATCATTACAAATAGAATGTATTTTAAATCATTCAAATCGGATACTCCGTTCTCTCAAAAACTCGATTGTATTTTCTGCATTCTTTGCTCCGAATCTCCGTAATGATTAGACCTGCCTTTGCCAAAAACTTATCAGCACATCTCCCTATCAATAAGGATCGAATGTTTTTTAAACCATTCAAATCGGTTGATCCGTGCGCCCGAAAACGTGGACGAAAAAATGCGGACATACAAAATACACACACATCCATTTTTGTGAGGTATGCCAAAATGTTCAGAACCTTCAAAACGTCGAGAAATGCAAAATTTTCATTTTCGATTTTCGGCCCATTAAGAAGGGCTCATTTTTTTAAAAGTTTTTTATTTTACTGTTCTTACCAAAATATTCAGTTTAGCTACCATAAACTTTATCATCATACAAGTTTTCCTTAAATAGATTTGGTAAGGTAAACTTTTTAAACTAATAAATTCTATTTAATTCAATCATTCACTCTTTCTCATAATTATATTAACCATATCAAAATTTAAGATTGAACATTTGTTACACTATAATTCATAAATAAATGTATATACTTAGCAATAAACTTATTACATAGTGTTATAAATAAAAGACAATTTTCATATACACATGTATATTCCAAACTCTGAACTATAACAATAAATATTCACAATCTCTCTGATATCTTTCCAGCAACATTCCTCAGCTGTCCATATACTTTGCTTGGAGCTGATCCCAAAATCAAATTACATATCGATCTCCTGGCAACCTGTATATTTTGAAAACTTCCTAGAATATGAATTTGCTATCTGCCAAAACAATTCGTGTTCTTGTAACATTCTCAATTGTGAACTTTGTTCGGCCTCCTTTGCCAGCTAATCTACCTATGGCTCTGCTTAAATGGTCTCCTTTTAAAGTCTTTACATCTTTTATTTCGAATGACTCAACAAACAAATCATCCAAACGCAGCAAAGCTAAGGCGTCTTCGACTTCAAAACCAACAACAAAAGCCTAAGAGAAAATAATAAATAGATAGAAACTTGACAATATCTGATAGATACTAATGTAATAAATAATGGTTCTAAAACAATCTAATTAGGTTACCTTAACAAAATCAGCAGCTTTTTGCAAGTTTCCTATATCATCAGTCTCAGAACTTGTCCTAATTTCAACCTGTCTTGTTTTTAAATTAAATCTGACTTGCAAATGCATATGTTCTACTATAGGGCTAAATATTTTCAACCAATTCTCTTTCAGAGGCGTATATCTGTAATATATGACAGCATTGACAAAATGTTTTAAAACAAGGTTAATATCATTATTATTATTATTATATTACCTATGTGATGGTACAGGAATCTTTCTCACTTCTGATTTTGAATCTCCTCCATAATTAGGTTTAGTTTTCTTCCTCTTTGTGACAGCCTTAGACCTGCCTTGAACTCCTTGAATTTCTTCAGTTCGCATTGAATCATCTTCTGATTGCAACCTTTTCTTTTTGAGTGATTTAGTAGTTTTAATTGGATTTTTTGCTGGTAAAAATGCTTCTGTATCTAAATCAACATCCATTTTTAATAAATAAATACTAGCACGTGTCTATACAAGAGAGATGTTAGTTAAAAAGGTTATATTTATAATTATCCTTCAAAATGACAGATGGGAAAATGCGATGGTGGCGCTGTCTCTGACGGTCATGCGCGGTAAATTTAAATTACAATACCCGGTTATATTTAAATTATAATAACTGGCTTCATTCATTTTAAAGTATTTACACTATTTAATAGTATTTATACAAACTAGCTTGCTAACGTTTATATTATGTATGTTAAAGATAAAAGAAATAATTCTCGATATAGGATATGCTTGCACTTTAGGTACTAATTTATGTTTCTATCTGCAACATATTATTAAATTTTATGCTAAAAATGCATTAAAATAGTTATACATACCTTATTTTATTTGAAGAATTTAAAGTACTTATGCAATTAAACGTATTTTCATTACACTATGTCTTTTATTATTACTTGCTACTTTCCTGCTTCATGGTCCCAAATTCAGAACTTCAATGAGTTTCGATCACATAGATAATCACTAAATATTTCAATATGTACTGCTTTAAGTTGTGCTTTAACTTGAAATAATATTTTTCAAATCCCACCAATTATATATAGATAATTCAAAAATAACTAACACTTCATATTATTAAAACATCCTGTAAAATTCTTTATACTAGTAACATTGCAAATAAAGTATCTGTTTTATATCGATGCTTGCCCAGTTAAGTTCTATATATTACATATAACTAGCCATAAATAATTTTTTTTCTTTATTCGACAAATCTTTCTTTAGTTTACAGATGTCCAGTATAATAATTATAAAGAACTGATTAATACAAGCTCACATAGATTAGAGTATGTTAATATTGTTTTTGTTAATGAGTTATGCTAAATGTTAAGATTAAACTTATACATACCAAATGTATATCGTATTGATTAATGTAAATGCACTATCATATATAATTGGTTTTGTTTAATATATTTGTTAATGAAAATGTATAGTTTAACAATCAGTAACAATTATATAATTTTAAAAATAATTTAACAGCTTTACATATATCTAAACTAACAGTGAAAACGAAAGCTTTTGATTTAAAATTACATAAGTGTCACGAATTGTTTACTTTGCTTTTACATGATCAAAACATAATCCATCTTTTCACATATATTCCTAAGTATTTGAATTATAATTAGATTTATTCACATTCTTCAATTAAAATATAATAAAATTCGTTTTTATAAATGCACAAATGTTTCATTTTTATATTGCAAAGATTTTTATCTCTATTATAAACAGGCGACAAATTAAATGATAAACACAATTATATCTAAGAAACCTCAATTTTTTAGATAACTATAGTGCGATCATCAATTGGCAGCGATTTATGATAAAGATATATAAATATAGAGAGCATTTTTTTGTTAAATGCATAGTATCAATATAATAAATATTGTTACAAACATTGAATATCATTTTAAGAATGCTTTACCCACTTACATCTAGCGAGCACTACTCCAAATCTATAATGAATTGAAAACTATTATTTTTAAAACATCCATTTGAACATTTAAAAATATATATGTTTGCAACATAATTCTGTATAAACCGATTATTCTCTAATTGTGAGATAAAAGAATTTCATAAAGCAGAAATGGTAAACATTACTAGAAGCATTAATACTAGACTCTGTTCAAAATGAGTAAATAAATATATTTATTTTTCAACAAAAAAGTATGCTTTTTCTAATACATACATTGATTGTAATAAATACAATTGAAGCTTCTCCGAGCAGATGCATCATTCCCATTTCAACTTTAAATTTTGTTATATTTACTGGCAGTGAATTGGTTGCGGGTTTCTCATTTAAGACAATTCGCGTCTTCAATTCTGTGCTCACTATCACTACAAATCATTCAACATTTATTGTTAAAAATCGACACTGTTTTCTCTGACTGTCAAGCACCCTATAATCAATCATATCGACCTTTTGATAAACTCTTTTACTCTTATATAATCCACTCCTTGCACTATATTTACTTGATCCATCTAGTTTACAATTTTTAAATAAAATTGTCCACAATTATTTATCATATATATACTTAAAATTTATTTAAAATAATCTCATTATAAAACAATCTTTTATTACAAACATATTATAATGTAGCTTAAAACTAAAAATTACAATTTTCATTAAAGAAATAAATTACAGTTTAATTAAAACTCATTCAATTATGTTTCACCAATACAAAAAATAAACAATCTTTAACAGTCTTCATATAAATCGAAATATCCTTTAAGCATTGGTACTTTTTCATGTAGCTCAGGTGTAATAATAAATGAAATAATAGAATTAAATGAAGTCGAATATTAGGTAGGTTATAGAAATCTATAATAAAAGCTTCAGATTTATATTTAAAATTCTAACATATAAATTAGCACTACATGTTCATATACCCTATTTAGAAAACGTTATCAAATATGTTTACTTTTCGTAGTAAATGCAATACAAAAAGCAATCACTTTTATAGAAATTTTCTAAACAAAATACTTATTACTTATCAATAGACCTATGCCTCCTAATTATGTCGAAAAAACATTCCCTACTTACACACAAATTTTATATTATATATTTTTATACAAAATTAACCAAAATTACAAAATTTTCTTAGAAAATTTGTGGAATATTTTTACTATGGCAATTATAAAAAAATCTAAACATTTAATCATTATAAAAAAGTCTTTGTCTGTGTGTGACATTAGTGAATTTAATGATATCTTCAACTAACATTACTTCCTAATTAATTATCTATATGAATATTTCTAGATTGAAAAGAAACGATAAACGAAAGCCATAACAAATCAAAAAAATAATAATTATTCAATGTACAATAATATTAACTTAAACTATTGGTAGCACAATTCAAATATGGCGATTCCAAATTTAATGAATAAAACATTAATTTAAATTAAATTTTTCCATTAAAGTTAGAGGACCCGATATAAAATATCATATATATAAAACTGTGAATATTTATAATATTACATGTAGAAAAATCATATAAAAATTAATCGTCCCGTTATTAATTGTGCAAGAATATAAAATCTTTATTGCTAAAGCAACACAATTATTAATACGACGAGTCAGAACAAAATCAAATTGTTATAAACCAATGTCGATGAGCATAGTTTGAATGAGATTTGAATGTATGTTGAATAATGAAGGTAAATTTCTTACATCTCATATCTATCAGTTTTTATGAATAATGTTAAGATTGGTGTGTTTTTAATTAACTCATTTTGATTCCTTTTCCTTGTTTTCTTCAGTTTCCTTCTCGGCTTCTTTTTCTTTTTCTTTCTCATCGGACTGAAAAAGGAAAAAATTATATTAATATTGTGATAATAATATAATGATAAAATATTTATAACATAAATACATATGTAATACCTTATAAAATTTAATAATATAAAAAAATTTCCATTAAGAAGAATAATATAACAAATTGATATTCATAAATTGATTGTATTTAAGATAGTATTATTATTAATTCAAATTCGATAAGAAGAATCTTAAAATTTTTAAAGCTCAAATATTTAAATAAACATAAATTGCTATTTCTGAATATAGTCTTATCATACATGATATTAGAAATAAATGAATCTTAAACTTAATTATATAGGCTTCATGGAAAAAATATTATATTTTTATAAATCATTGCTTTATTAATTTATGTAAGTGTGATGAGTATACTTATGAATAGAAAATAGATTTTATACCTTTTCCTTTTCGATATCTTTTTCTAACTTATCTTCTCCTTCTTGTTCAGCAACTTTTTCTTCGCCTTCCTTGGTTTCCTTGCCTTCTTTTGTTGGCTCAGGTCTAAAAATTAAAAACCGATTTTAGTACATGAAATTCAGGATATATTATTATATTTAAATATTATATGTAGATAAATATGTATATATGAAGTACATATGCAATATACAGTAAAACTCCAATTATCCGAATTAATGGGGACCGGGACCCATTCGGATAATCAAATATTCGGACAATCGGAGTTTTTTTTTTAAAAATTGCCATTAGAGAGAAAAAAAGTTACGTTTTTATATTGCACTATTTTTTTATTGAATTAAATGAAAGAAACATGACATTTTCACATGTTTTAAATATAAATAAAATGTACTTATGTACAAGTTTAGAAATAAAAATCATTGATTTGTAAAGATCTCCGTCAAATCAAAACAAACAATGTGCCTACACTGGCTTTGCTGGTGGAAGAATAATAGAGCACTTAGACTTTTTTTTGGACAATTTTTTTTCTGAAAGTGATTCGGGTAATCGGCGATTCTAATAATTCGAGTTCGGATAATTGGAGTTCTACTGTATGTCGAAAGTGTTTTAATTTGATGTTGACGAATTTTCTATTTATTGCTAAATAATAAAATATCAAATTCAAAGTCGTTTTATTCAAAACTTTTATATGGGAGTGTATAAAAGTGTTCCCAAGGAAATGTAGTAAATTTTATCTAGTTTCACCCTGTCTAACTCAAAAGGGGTGGTTCCATATGAAATTTTTGAGTTATTTGACAAAAACCAAAAAAATTCAAAGTCGTTTTATTCGAAACTCTTATATGGGAGTGTATAAAAGTATTCCCAAGGAAATGTAGTAAATTTTATCTAGTTTCACCCTGTCTAACTCAAAAGGGGTGGTTCCATATGAAATTTTTGAGTTATTTGACAAAAACCAAAAAAATTCAAAGTCGTTTTATTCGAAACTCTTATATGGGAGTGTATAAAAGTGTTCCCAAGGAAATGTAGTAAATTTTATCTAGTTTCACCCTGTCTAACTCAAAAGAGGTGGTTCCATATAAAATTTTTGAGTTATTTGACAAAAACCAAAAAGATGTCAATTCAAAGTCGTTTTATCTAAACTTTTATATCGGATTAAAAGTATAAATTACTCACTGTGGTTTGGGCAGATGGGAGTTGAGGTCCAGCGTCGCGCAAATGTCTTCCCAGTCGGCGAAGCAGCGCTCCTTCATACGAGAGACATGTCCTACGAGATTCGGGCATCTTTCGGCCATGTAGTCCCTCAATGGGTAGGACACATCAGGAGAAATGTAGTGAATCTGGGCCAAGTTGGCAAAAGCGACAATGTCCAACTAAAATAGACACAAATCGGAACCATTAACCAAATTACATCAACTCAAAAAAAAAAAAAAAATTACATCAATTATACTTACGGTGGTGGGTTCATCGCCGAAGAAGAAGGGCTTGTCAGCCAACATGTCGCTCAGCACTTGGAGGTCGTTGTTGCCAAATTCAGCAATTTCATCTGGTTTGTGGACACCAATTCCTTGAGCCTTCACTTTCTTAGCACCCTGGAACCACTACACGTCACCAACACAGTCAGAATAGACACGGACACAGATTTGATAGGAAAAATTAAAACATACATGTGAAAATAGAAATTGCCACAATTAATTGACTACTTGGTAATAATAAAAAATTTAAATCTAGATCTATCAGTAATAAACTACAAATTTGAGAATATCATTTCTGCCTTTTTTTTGATATTTTTGTACTCTTTTCAAGTGGCAACTTAACTAATTCACATGTATGTTTTAAATAATTTGACTGGAGCGAGCATGCAATATCGCAAACAATAATATTAGTGTGATATGTAGCTAAATACAGTTTCAAAATTTAAATTAAAATTAGATCTTAATATCAAATAAATATTAGTATTTGGTGCTGATAGACAAAAATGGATTCTTGCTGATTATGTGGCTACAAAATACATTTCATTCATACTGACAAAAATATTAACATTGTTCAAGTAATTGCTTATTGTTATAAAAAGTCAACAATTGATTTTCAAGCAAACATAATTTACAACGCAATTGCAAAATCAGTAATCTTCGTCTTATGTGCAAAAGTTGAATGATCCCAGTATCAATGTTTTCCAAGAAATGATTTGTTGAAGAATTTCGAAAACAATGAGATATTAATTATCATATTGTATGACAAAACATAAATATGTGCACAAAAAGTATATAAAAGTAATTACGTATATATAATTTTTTGTATTACTTTAATATGAGTGTTGTTAAATTTTAAAATTATTAAATAAAATGTTACAAAAATCATAATACTATGATTCAGTAACTAAATTAATTTCCAAACCTACTAAGTAATCTAAATTAATTATGGCCGATAAAAATTTATTTGTAAATTAACTAATTGTAAGATGAAGAGATTTTTATTTTTTATCCTAAAGAAAAATATTTTTAAAATAACTAAAATTGCAGTTAGAACCAAAAGTTAGAATTTAGTAATCACACCTTAGTGATTTTAACACAATTTTCCTTTCGGTTTCATTTAAAAAAAATATATAAGTATTTTGCAAATAATCAAAAATCTGTAAGAGAGATATAGAACAATTTATTTCGAAATTCAAGAATCAACTTGTTTATTTATTCTAATAAAAAATATTATTCCCATTACTAAATTCTATATCTCGTATTTAGTTTACCCAAAGTAGGTTTCTGAAACATTTCTTGAGAGATATTTTTTATGGATGGATTTAGAACGTATTGAGATATAATCTTAAAAATCATCACGTTTTACAGAATGTATTTCTAATATCGTGAATGTAATGTATAGTAAATTAAGTGATTGGAAGATATTGGCATACAATTGACCTCGACTTCAAGAACCATAAATTATATCAAATTATGTAGGAAATCAGATTCGAAAATAAAGCCAGGATAAAATAATAATAGTGGGTTACAAATTAAATTGATCCTCTTATATATTGCTATCTTTCAGTTATTTATATTTTAATTAATAAGTAGTTTGGAAGTTAATTTAATTTTATACTAATTTAGCCTAGTATAGTTAATTGAATGCGATTTGTTATGTTTAGAAATTAATCTAAATTGAGAGTAATATATTTTAATTTTTTCAAGTTACCTGTTCTTCAACAACAATAATTTCTTTTTTGTATTAATTTACAACTATAATATTTTTCTATAGTAGTAATTATTCAAATTAAAATTAAGAAGTGCCTGAGAATGGTGGAAAGTTCTTGTATTTTTAAAGTTATTTTTTTAATCCTGCAGTTTTACTTGTTGTCGACTTTGCAACAGGTGTAAAAATTAATGTATATAGTGAAAAATGCTCACTATTGAATTTTGCCAATATTCTCCAAACTTCAATTAAAAAGTTTTACATCATACCAAATGATAGAGCAAATCAAGTACAACTGAGGCGAGATGCATTTGCTGGTGCATAATACTGAAGAAAAATCTTGTATTTTGAGTAAATTTGGTCACTAACTCCTTTACTATATTTTTAGCGGTAAACATAAAGCAATATTATAAAATCGTGTAGATAAAAATTTATAATTAGTATTCGCCAGGAGTGCTGCATGACCCTACCCACCAGATAGATAATATGGAAACCACCTATTCGCAATGTTTTGCTTTCTAACCAAGAGATGAATGACTTCTTACGAAATTCGCGAAATGTGGGACTTCGTATTGTATTATATGGACAAGCTTTCAAAATGACAATTCGAAGAGAAGGGAAGGATGGTAGGATGGTACATCATGCCAGGAAAGGATAGTTTTGCAAAACAAATCGAAGATGATAAATTATAGACTAAACTCATAATGGAAGAAAAACACAACTTAAATAAAAATACTATAAGAAAATAATCTCGCATTAATAAAAATTCCATTACCATTTTGTCTTCCGTTCCTAAAAATTTCTCCGAATACAATTACTTTATTTACAAACGAAATTCCATCGACATGAAATGTTATGACAATTTTATCAAAGCCTGCTGGCAAAAATTCCGTAGACAATAATACATGGACAGCCAGCAGAATAAGCAAAAAGATAAATGAGCGGTTTTTTAAAGATGACATTGAAATATGATAAGCCAGATTACGCAAAGGAAGCAGCCACTGTCGAAAACTTTTTATAAATCGTTACCATTGAAAGATCCGTTCTAATGTAAGAGATAAATTATGGTCCATTAGAGTTTACTGCTTAAATATGGCTATTTCAAATTAGGTGAATATAATTTTAGTTTTTCTCATTCATTCAACTAACGCTACTATAAATACTCCATATATCAATAATTAAAAAATCCAACTGACCTTGCGTCCAAAAGCAAATTTGAAGAAGAAGTTGAGGATTCCATTTGGAATACGAGTTCCAAGAGCATGTTGCAAATTGACTTTGTATCCTTTGATGACACTTTCTGGGTACTTTGTACGCCACCAGTAAACGATCCATACCAAGTGGTTTTCAATCATGGATACCTGGAAAAAAAGAAAATTAAATATTTAAGGACCCCTGGCTTACATATATTTATCAGGTCCAAAGATGTGATAGCGAAGTACTGATTTTGATAAAAAAAAACGGGAGTGAAAATCATTTCATGTTCTTCAGATGAAGAATCACTTCTTTGATATAATCAAAATTTATACTTGTTTATCTATGGATATAATGTAAAGTAGAAATTTCCATTCGTAAATTAATTAAAAAATATTGATTACTATATTACACTTCATTTAATTGATATTCCCCTGCATGTTTATTAATAGAATTACTGTTGTTGTCTTCGATCAAATTAAGAATGTATGATTTCCTTATCCTCATGAATATATCCCAGATTTCATGTCAGTGTCACCAAAAATCCCATAAAATATACTCAAGGGCGTAAAAATCCCTCGACCCAAACAACAACAACCCTACTGTATTTATTTAGACGCACGACTGATTTTTAGTATCAGAGTTAACATGAAACGGCACATTTGAGACAACTACACCCATTGTTGAAGATATTGAAGGGTTTCTTCAAAAGCTATTAGGCATTAAATCAAATAACATGATAAATAAAATAAACAACATTTTGGATAATGATTGAGGGTAGTAGTTGCCTCTAAATTGGTGTTAAAGATTAAGATGAAACTTAGAAAAATGTGAATAATGTAATGTTTTATTATGCAAATTAATTATTTGTACTATTCATATTGATTTTATGTTTTAACAAAATTAAAATAAATTTTTATCAAGAAAAATGGCGCTATAATGGCGTCCACTTAAAACCGGTACGCCATTTCGACGCTCAACCTAAAACGACGCCTCGATCAGGGTTGAGTGACTGATAACCGTACCGGCTTTCTGCGGAACACGAGATAAAATTGCGCCAGAGTTAAATTTTACTTCTGAATAATTATGAAAAATGTTGTTTTTTTATACAAATAAGAAATTTAAATTCGCTTCAGAACAAATTATTGAGCATATAAAATGTATTCATCTAAGAATGAAATAAATTATGGCTGGTTTGTAAAGCAAGAAATTTTGTATATTGGATCTTTTTGTTATGAAATTTCTTGACCAGCAATGCTCTATCAACAGAGATTGTTAATAAATTAGGATAAAAATAAATAAAAACGACAATTATTACATAATTCACTTAAATTATATATTTTATTTACCATAGCATGGGAGACATTGCGTTGTTCTGGTGTCAAAGCAGCATCCAGATCCTTTCCGTAGCGTTTGGACAACTCCTTCATGATGATGGCACTGTCAGCAATTTCTTCACCATTCAATTCGACGAAAGGCAATTGTCCTTTCTTGCTGCGGAATTTCATCTTGTGGTCGACATTCTGGAAATAGATAAATAAGATAATTAATAATAGTTTTTGTACTATAAATGCAACTGAACCTAAAGCTCAGTAGTGAAATAAGTTGCAATATGATGATGTATTGATGTCAAAAATTGATCTATTTAATAACTTTTGAATTATTTCGTTACAATTATATCAGAAAAAAGTATTTGGTTTTTAACTTTGCTCTAACATTGATAATAATAAGATCAGTGTGATCCAATGACCAATATACAGTAAGTTTCCTTCATATCTAATGAAATTGAGTCTTCTTCACAAAATTAAAATTATTATTATTAAATTTATTCAATATTTGTCAAGAACCATATTTCGCTTGCCTAGGAAATTTATCTACATTTCACATCCTGTGTCTGTTAGCATTCATTCGTTCGATAATTGCTGGATAGGAGTCATAACTTGATATATCTCCGACTTCTATTCTTATGCATCACATCTGGTTATCTCATAAAATACTCACACATTGGAAATTTCATACGACGCAAGCATTTTTATAAAATGCATCTGTTTTATAGATTACATAATGGAAATTGCTCTGATGCTTTCTATGAAATAACATACTAGCCTTACAATGTCCACTTAGTTTCCAAATTTGAAAATTAGATGTATTCTCTATTTTGTACTATCATGAAGATTTTTGTGGACTAATGTGATTAAAATCTTATTACCATAACGACAAAACTAGCGTTCCAAAGGAAACGAGTGCATTATATCATATTTCTTCTCAGGAGCATCGAGGCATATAGAATTCATCATTTAAATTGCTCGTTGTCTGCTCCATGTACTTGTCAAAATGTTTAATATCGTTCATGGAAGACGAACGCCAGATATAATATAATTCCAGTCGGCGACGTGTAGACTGCCTGCGGCAATATGCATTAATAATGGTCGGTACATGTGAAAGAACTCTCTGGATGACAAAGGCACAATTAAAATGTTCTTTTTTGTTCTCGACTCGCTTTTGACTGATGGCGTCGATGATTTTACTGTATTTTGAACTGCCAGACTGTACTTATTTTCAAGTAATAAAGTTGGGAAGTTATGCAATTATATGGAGTTACTAATTAAACGCACAGGGCGTGGTCCTGTAGAATTTTGCCAAACTTATGATAATAGAGAGTCGTGTAATGAAAAGTAAGTAAGGGAAAGATGAATCTGCAAAGTCAGAATGTCGAAGTTTATAGTCTTAAAAAATAAAATTATTTGAGTGCTAGATAAATTTAAATTTTTGTGTCCCACGTGAAGTAGGTACGCCAGGCCAGATTGACATCCAACCCGAAACGACGCGGAGGTCGGGGTTAAAACGCAGATGACCGCACCGGTTTCAGGCAGGACACTATCCATGAACTTCTGTTATCTTGTGATGGATATTTAGTATGAAATTATGCTCAAATATGTTACATAAAATATTTATCAACGAATTTAATAACGAACATTTTTTTGTTACAATTTAACAATAATGCATCTATTCAAAAAAAAAAGAACCAACGACTCGGTTTATTCAACAATCTTAGGTTAAAATTTTAGACTATATATTTTAAAAGCTTAAACTTAAATCCATGAAATTATTCCAAAAGCAAGCTAAAACAACTTTACAGATTATACCGAGCTTTTAATGTGATGTAACAACTTTTTACATCTTGCGCTTGTTCAATTTCTTATCTAAACAACATACATAATGTAAAATACCTCGAATATCTTATGCTTCTGAAATTTTCGAATATAAATATATTTTCCGATATCCAGACGAAAGTCAACAAAGCCAAAACGCGTTTTTTGTAGAGCATATGCTTTATATGAAAGCTGTATTTATTTGGATATAGGATACAGATTTTGAAGATCGTAAATAAAAATTTACCCATAGCAATAGTTTAAATATCCATATAAATTAATCAATAAACTTTAAAAAAAATACAGTATTTGAGGTCATGTTTAATTAGGAGAAAGTAGCATGAGAGGTACGTGTCACCAGCGTCTAATTTAAACACCCATTACGCATTTTATATAAACAAAATTGGTTTATTTATAAGAATAACATGAACAATTTCGTGAGAACATGTTTAATGTCTTGGGATTTATTTATTCTGTGACAGAACTTCAATAAACACATCTTGCTTATTTTATCAACGCATGGATGTTCCTTTGATTACAAAATGCGGAAGCACGGATTAAAAATAAAAAATAATTGGGAAAGTATATGTATCTAAAAAGTATATGTAAATTATCGCCGTTTTACCGTATTACTTGATTTTCCACAATCTTATAGAATTATGCCACGATTCAGAAAAATACCAAGAACATTCCACGAGGGATTTGTACAATAAGGAGCCTTGTCTTGATTTAAGGGGTTAGGGGTACTTGGAATTTTTGAAAAATCGATTTTTATTTTTTTGCATTTTCATTAAGTGTAATATCTTGAAAATGTTCTCTGAAAATTTGAAGTTGATCCGATGATTACTTTTTGAGTTATTGGACCCTTACCAGCGCGTTGACGCAAGTGGAGAGCTCGATACTTATACTCAAGATTATTCTCCCTCACCTCCTGATGTTTAAAAAGCTTTTAAACGATTTAAACGATCTCAGCAATGATAATTTACTTTCAAGATGTGTAGTTCAAGATTGAAACCATAATCAGGAAAATTAAAAGCTTCAACCAACTAGTGTAAAAAATATGCCTAAAAACCGTGGATACTAGTTGTACTATCGTACAAATTGTTGAATACATATACATAATCATTACTATTGATTATGGGTACCCTAGGACCTAATTGTGGGTATAATTCCCATTGGTATGCTGAAAAATTGGATGCTGCACGTGTGAAAGTAGCAGATCAGCGCGCCAACGAGACGACACGGGAGGGCAGAATGCTTCGTAGGCAACACCAAATGAAAATTTTGGAAACTTCCACAATGGCTGAAGAACTGTTATATGGCCCAGGAATAGATGACTCGTGTAAATGAATTTAAAATTCGTATTTCTGTACGCAAATCCAATGTAAAACTTTGAACGCGTTTTTCTCAAAACTATGTTTTTTGAATCGGTGACCACTGTAACTCAAAAACCGCTTAGTAGATTTTAATTAAATTTATACAGCTTTTATAATACATAATAAACTCGTGCCTGATCGAAGGATTTTTTTTTTTTCAAAAATTTGAATTTTTTAAGACCAATTAACTGTTGATTTTTTACCCAAAATCAAGATTTTTTCTTTCTGATGCTGTCATTTTGTTAATTTTTGCAAAAAAGGAAAACCTTCGATCCGGCCCGGGATTAACTATTCATAAAACTATTTTTTTAATTTATTGATTTTAGATGAATCTCCAAGGAGTTATGATGGTCACCGCCAGGACCGTTTTTCGAAACAGGGTCAAGAAAAACAGCTATAACTTGGGAATATTGATTTTTTTTTCTGAAATTTTTTTTACATTAAGTCAAAACATTGTATAATAATGCTGTATTAATATTTTTGTAGAAAAACATCGCTTAAGAACAAAAAAAAAATTCTGAAAACACTCATTTTTTCGTGCCTGCAAGTACCCCTAACCCCTTAAGAGATTTCAATATAGGATTCGAAGTCTTATAAAAGAACAAAAAACGTGCTGAGAATAAGACACGGTTTATTACGAATGAATGCACACAAGATTATTGATTTTGTTTTCATCATTTGCGTGAAACTGGAGAAAACGTGGTTTTACAATAAAATTGGTAAATTTTATACGCTGGTCTGACAAGTCACTTTATTGACATTGGGAAAATAAAATTATGGGTATTAAAAATCCCAACTTGTAGAATTTTCTTACTAGAATTTATAAAATAAGATATTTATTTAATAGATTACATAAAATGTATCTACTCTTACGACAAGGTAGACAAAGATTTATAAGCTCATCGTGAAATCTACTATATCTCCAGGAACAAAAGTAATACGTATTGATTTTTATTTACATCAAAAAGTATTGTCATAAAATAGTTTATATATATATATATATATATATATATATATATATATATATATATATTTCTACAATGGATCCTTCGATGAAAGCCAGAGAATAGAACAAGTAATTTGAGACGCAAGAAATCCTCCGTCTAGAAACGTCTTCTTTCCGAAAAGCCTCTGAGGGTTTTTGTCAATAGTGTACGATATACGACGTCAGTCTGTTTGATAAGAGGGATTTCAAATGTTGCGTATAAAAGCGACCAAAAAACTTTTCTCTAGTCTAGAGGGATATATACCAGTGTGGATAGACAGAAAAGTTCTGAATCATTCGGATAAAAGACATTCTTTTGAGACAAGAAATTATACTGATTCCTTTATTGTTTCACAAAGTAAGGAGAGCTAAAATATTATATATTGCAAAACATGACATCTGCCAAACTCACTGATGGAGAAGTACTCGGGTCAAATCTTGGTGGAGTACTGTATATAAAAATCGATAAGGATTCGAATCAATTGATGTAGACTGAAAAAATGGCGCTTCAAGAATAAGAAAAAAGTAATTTTCCTAAACTAAACTAGTTTGCGAAGCCAATAACAAAATAGATCAGGTGTTGGCTAGATCATTAGAAAGTTTCCTGGTAAGACCATTTGATTGTAGTGAATAGCCTAAATCTTTCCCATGAGTGATTTTCACTGTTTTCTGATGTCTTTGATCAACGTTTGATCAAAAGGCCTCACAATATTCATAGCAATTAACATATATTTTATGCATCAAATATATCGAACAAACAACACATGTACAGAGTGTTATTAATGGACTACATTATATAACACGAGTTGAAATATCTTAAACCAGATGATTTTAGCCTTCAGTGTACCTTTTATATAGATATTTTACGAGTTCGTCGACAAGGAAATGTTTTGAGTTAGATCAGAAAGCACATGAACTGTTTGTTGGTGGGCTGTGAAATTGCGGAAGCACGTGCAAACACGATTATTTTAATAAAAAGCTAATTAATGTTATTGTCGGTAATTAATTTTTTAATGTTAAACATCGTTGGTGGTCCTAAAATCTTAGAATTTGGAGAAAAATCTCGGAAGTATTTATTTGGTGTCTGACTGCTACTCTTTTTCCGCAGTACCAGATATACTTAATATTGCTAATTAGGTTACATCAAACTTTTGATGATAGATTTTTTGAACCATTGAATGTGTATATAATTTGTGCCTATTTGAATTTTTTTCCTGGTCTATGATAATGTACAGTTTGAGGTTTTAGTCTTACAAACTTACCAAGAAGCTGTAAAATTATTTTATTGCTGCCAAGTAGAAAAAATAGGTTCAGAGTATTTGTGCAGCTGATGGACAGAATTTTAAGAGAAATTTAAAATAAAATATATAGTACCCAACTAAAAGCAAATCATTGGGTTTTATTTTAATATCCATTATAAAATTAATAAAATAATAAGTCATGTAATTAATGGAATGTCTTCCAAAAGAAAGTTTGTAAATTAAATGAAAATAAATTTAACAGACTCTATACTAAATTTTTAACACATACTTAACTTAAATAATTAACCCTTTCGCTACGAATGTCGTCTATGGACACTATTTGTGTATAGATGTCGCCCATGGAAAAACATATTATTAAAAAATTAATAAAAAAAACATTATACCTCATTGGTGGACAACACTAAAACTGGTTGTAATTCTATTAGTTAATTACTATAAGGCCAAAATCTGGATCTATTATTATATTCGTTTGTGTGTGCCTGTGTGTGAGTAACTTATCCTTTATTATGTCGAAAGAATTCATGATTTTATATCTTTGCGGTGGAACTGTAAATTATTTTTATACTGACGAGGCGCATATTTTTGTCGTGTTTATCTTTGTTTTGGTTTTGGTGCTTCTGACGTATGGAGAGAAATCTTCTAACAGACAGACAGCATGCAGCATATGGAGTTTTAACTTTGGATTGATAAAAATATCTCATTTTTCAAGTTCAAGAACCGGGTAAATTACAAAGTATAAATCGAATCAACTGTATATTATTTTCCTAAATATTTTATACATAGATATTATGGAACCCGCGTAGCTTCCAGTCAAACAAAATAAAAGGCATATCCGCTGCATCTATTATCAAAAACGTGACCGGGATGTTCATTAGTAATAGAAGAGCATTCGTATACACATACATAACACTCGATGTGAATTATTTAAGAAACTTCCTGAATAACGGATTTGTTTCCTGTTTCGACACTCAAACTGTACTAAACAACGAGATGTAATTGTCCCAAAATAATAGTGATAATAGGCATAGTTTGGTACATAATTTAGAAATGAAATAGTAATAATTCTGAGAAAATTTAACAATTTATTTAAATGCAATAAGATATGAATAGTACTGTCTTTGGAAGATTTTCTGTAGAATAAAATAATTAATGATCTTCTAAATCATTAAAAAATACATTGAGTCCTTTGCGATACATACGTGTTACCCAAATATAGATAACCAACTTGAATGGGGATGAAATGAATTATATATCCAATATTTTAATGTAACAAATAAGGTTCATTTCGAGTTGTGTAGTGTAGATTCGAATGTGCCCAAAGAGAGCCCATAAGTCTACATATGATAAATGTGACTATAGAAAACAGTAGATGATTTTATATAGAAACGACGTCAAAATATCCAAAATTGATGCAAGCTTTTATCAGCCTAGATTTCACTCTACCTAGATCTAGATAATTCAAAACCTCATTGTATTTATGCGAGAGTTCACACTTTTTTTAAATTGGTCCAAGCGGTTAGGTAGAGTTGCATGACTAACCCACGAAGTAAAGAAAATATTATGTATCCATATACATACCTATATAATCATTTGCATTTTCAATGTATATAAATTAGTAACACGATACTACCCTAGAAAGTGTCTCTTCTACATTACGTGCCAAATCCAATTTGCAATTTTCATAATACGAGCTTAGGATTTCTTCGCCCAGTCATCAACTTTTCAACATAGTAATAAATTATATTAATATTCTCTCTGAAGTAAATATAATTGATCAGGATTATAGGAAAAATTATATTTCTCTAGTATCATCTAAGTTTCAATTATGCCAATAAACAGTTCAGACTCAAATTATGAATCAAAATAAAAAATTACAAATATAAGTACAAATTCAAATATCAGTTGAGTAACAACTAATAAATTATATTATTATTCTCCATGAAGTAAAATATATTGATCAAGATTTTATGAAAATTCTATTTCTCTAGTATCATCTTTATTTTGAATTGTGCCAATAAACAGTTTACTTAGTACGTACAAATTCACATACCAGTTGAGATAAAAATAATATTCTACATATGGTAAATGAATTTACGACCTTTGGTTGAGACGTCCGTAGAAAGGATCATTAATCTTTTGCAGACAGAGTTGTATTCAAAAATTTTCATTAAGTAAGACTTAATGAAATGAGATTTAATGAGAATATTTCAATAATTAAATTAAAACAAATTTGTAATTTATTAGCAAACTTAATTAAAATTGAATCATAAATGCTTATTAACTTCCTGCAGGGTAAGTTGGAGTAATGGCAAAAAAGTTTTTTTGAGAAAGGTAGGTCCAACCGTTTCGAAGGTTTGGAGTTACTGCCAAGTTCAAAAAATGGCATGACAAATTTTGAGAGCACTTCCACCTAGTTTATATAAATTTTTTGAGAAGTACTGAAATACAGGATATATTACCATGGATGCACAACTATAAAATTATATTATAGTATAAGCAAGTGAAGTGTGAGAAGAAAAAATGTAAATTGTGGCAATATAAAGCATAAAATATAAAAATAGCCTTGTTCCAGAAATTAATTTAATTTTAGCTAAATGCTGGTTGACATTTGCACGCGGTACACATCTGGAAGCTTCGGCGAACAGATGGTCGTGTCAGTATTTCGTTTCCCAACGCAGTAAATTCACTCATTACGCTTTTTCTTCTTATTACAAAATTATTTTAACGACGCCTCGCGAATAAGTGACCGAAACGCATTCGACGAGAACTGAACACACCAGAATTAGAGCAGGCATTGCCAAAGTAACAGGGTAGAGGGCCACATATAAATACAGAAGGATTCAATATTAATAGACCCAACCCTGATCTGCATTCAATACCAATTTAGTTAAAAACGCAAAGAACAAGTTTTTTTCACTTAAGACATTGTGATGGTAACCCCGAAAGAGACCTATATCGGCAATACTGATGAAATGTTTATTGATGCAATAAAGGCTTTATCGTTATCTATATTTTTCAGTCAAACAGATGTCAATACTGCTCAACATCAGGTTGTCTGTGGTGGGTGTAGTACCTGAAATTTCTGATTGAAATCTATTCACTATTCCACCGGGATGAACCCGCAAGGTACAAGTATATCATGAAAGGTCGTATTGATGATACCGGCCCGAAATTCGTCTTAAGCGAGAAAACGTGTCATGCGAGATAGGAACAACTTTTTTGGAAGTACAGGGACCAGCATAAGTAGCGGAAGGTTATAATAGGCACCATGTCCTAACTGGGTTCTATTACTGGGTAGTATTACTTAAAAACAGAAAATATTAAAAAAAATAAAGTGAGCTTTTAAATAACATTTATACAAACAAAATGATAAAACGTCATTTTTAACATCTAGATATAGGTACGTTTTTAATAAGTTGCAGTTTATACCTGAATCTGGTCGATCAACAAGAAATAGACTCTTTTTAACCTTTTGAAATCGTGTCTATTTTTTTTTAGTTCTACATAAAGACTTGAAAATAAGAACTATTAATAAAGTGATGAAAGTAAGAAGTAAAAATTACCAGGTCACCCAACAAATATTTAAGCAAATGAAAATGCCATTTTTAACAAGAAAAAACTAGTTTATAAATTTGAATTCAGTTGAAACTAATATAAATAACAATTTTATTCAATAAAATTATAGCAATTGTCAACCCTGCGTTCTCTTGTTACAAAATGACATAATATCAGTAAATTTAAATATCTTTTTTTTTTTTTTTTATTATAAGGATAAGCTAATTTTACACTGAATGAAGTGGAAACGTATGGATTTTATATATTTTTTTTTTTAAAAAAAGTTTCTTGATATTATTTCCAATTTTTTGATCTATCAAACAGATGTAAAAATCAAATTCCAAATTATACAGAATAAAAATTTATGTACAGTATATAATAATCAGTATTCAGTAAATATTTCGCATAATTTAAATACCTTATGTATTACAAAAATCTTGTACCTACAACAAATTCAAAATATCGATTCTCATATCTATCCTATCCTAAGCAAAACCAAAGTAAACATTTTTTGCTCCTATGTAAATCCTATATAATAAAATCGTTTGTTTCCACCAGCCGATTTTCTCCACCAGTTCACTGGGTCGGGTTGAAATTCCTTTGATAAATTCTCGAAAAAAAATCCGAAAACGCCGACTTATCCCTTTTATGTGATATTTTTTCTTTTTAAAACGCACTGTAAAATAAATTCAGCTTTGTGTTGGTGAACTCGAAGCTTTTGTGACCGAAAAAAGTTACGAGA
>NW_020537395.1:0-21387 GCF_003426905.1 Ctenocephalides felis
GCGTCCGATTTGAATAATTCAAAAACGTTTCACTTGTATTGACAATATGAAGAATCGATAAGATTTTCATAAAGGTAGGTCTAGCGGTTTCGGAGATATGGAGGCAAAAGTAAAAAAATGAGCCATTTGGCGGTCAAAAATGATCATTAGACATATGCACAATCAAATTATCAGATATTTTATAGAGATTTTAACAATAACTATGAATTTTGTTTACTTCCTATAAGTTCCGTACCAATGTTTACCCGTTAGACAGCGCGCGGCGCTTACGCGCTTTATATTTTGTCTCTATGCAGTTAAAGCGTACAATTGCTTTGAAAAAAAGTTCAGATCTTCCACAATATGTGAAAATAAAGAAAATTTTTTTTTCAAAAAAAAAACAAAAAAAAAATTAAAAAAAAAATTTTTTTAAGAAATTTTTTTCAAAAAAAGTAATTTTTTGTCCAATTTATAGTTTCTCAAAAATCTATTTTTTCAAAGTAATTTTTTTTCAAAAATGTTAATCGTTTTTAAAAAAAAAAAAATTTGGTACGGGAAGTTCCAGCAATTTGCCTTAAGGCACGATGCCTTAATTGCCTTAAACAGAATTCCACTTACACTAGTTTTTGTTAATTAGTTACTAACTTTTTGCTCACGTTAAGTATACGTTTTAAGACTTTCTGAGCCTTTTCTAAAATTCCTTAAATTAATATGGTTTTTTGAAATTTTTAAAAGACATTTGGTTACTATTGTTAATTGGCTCATTGGTTTTCAATAAAAGCAGGTCTAACTATGCATTTGTAAATTCAGCTGAAAAAGTCTTAATAAATATCATTTTTAGAGCAAAAATTTAGTAACTACTTAGTACATGCTAAGTTTCAATCGAGAATTCTTAAGATACTTTCATAATTTACATCGACATCGACTAAAAATTGACTTTAAAACCAAAATTTAAAATTTTACTGGCGAATTTAGAATGACAAATTCAAAAATGATCAAGTTTAAAAAAAAAAACTTACTATATGTTTCAGTATCAATATAAGTTGAAATAATAATATTAAAAATTGAACACACACATTATTATTATGATACTGTTCGTATTACACTTTAATTTTTAATGTATGTACTTCTAATAGTTTTGGACTATGCATATAATTTGCTTATGATTTTTATTTTACTATTGACTTCTTACTATTTAAAATTTTGTTCCATTTCCATATGAATTTCCAACATGAATTGGATTATTAAATTTTATTACCCAATATTAATGGAATGGAAAGTTTCAGCAAACCTGAAGATACTCCAATAACATTATTTTCAATAACTCGCAAACTCATGAAATATGTGAAATTTATATTTTTCGTTTAAACAATTAATTTATTATAATCTGAAAATGTATGCCAAATGTTCCCCCGATGATGTCCCGAACATCAACATCAGAGAGTTGAGAATTCACCTTGATAGATGGATTGAAATTCTTGTCCTGGACGAGTAAGAATTTACTAGAGGCTTCAAAGACCTTATAGAATATTTCGAATAATTTACATGAAAGAAACCTCGAGATGAAAGTGTAGTATACTTTGTAAAGTATAAATAAATTTTCACTTTGCTTTGATTGCGATTATGTGCTTACGGACGCTTTTCATTAAAGAATTTATTTAAAATGATAATGTTAATATAAGGTAGAATAATTTCCTCACAATTAGGATATTTTAAATTTCGATTGAAAGTAATTATGGATTAATCAGATAAATTATGAATTGGGAGATAAATATTCTTACATTTTGCTATACTCTGCTTTTGCTATACTTTGTTCATAATATTATTAATTATGAACAGATTACTAAAAATAGTTTTTTCAGTTATAATAACATTTTGAACAAAATAGGTGTGACCATGCTCTAAGATTCGAGAATTGGTTCAATAAGATATGAAAACTGGGCGAATTAAGAACCAGACAAAACACCAATAAAAATATTAATAATTAAAGAGCTAAAAACCAAACAAAAACTTCCTACGAACAAAAACTGATATGTTGTCATTTATCTTCTAATGAATAGTTTTTAGTACCAAGAAAGAAGCGTAACATAAGGTTGCCATAACAACGCCATATTACGGTCTATTTACCAGACAAGTGTCCTTCCTTATTCAAAATTTAAGCCTTGTACTATACCAGAATTACAATAATCTTGGCCCTGGTATAAGAAATAACTAACTTATAAATATTTTAATCTTATCGTCTCCGTCTTTTCTTTTTCTTGGTACTTAAAAATGCCGATAACCAAACCAAAGCCACACTTTTCATTTTTGCTCGAATACCTTCGAACCGAGGGGGTGCTTTTTCATTGTTGGTAAAAAATACATTAAATAAAACAAGCGGTTGATTTGTGTGTTGCCTTTCAGTGAAAATAAAAGGGTTACTCAACCCTTGAGATTTAAAAATACCGACGCTGAAAACATTTCCTCATTCCGAAAGAAAAAGTTTTAATTGGAAATGATTTACAACGTTTCTTGTTTGTTATTGAACTTTTGTAAATTATTAGCAAATGCACAATTGGAGAAAAAGTATAACGAAAAAAGAAAACCAATTATTAATTTTAATATTATCATTGGCGCATAAAATCTAATTTTCAAATAGAGTAGAGTGGGGCTTAAAGATCCACAGGTAAAAAGCTCCACCAGCAAAAACAAATAAAGTTAAGAATTTTTCAACAACAATATTTGAAAGTAGAGGGAACAAGTTTTATAACCAACCATTGCCTTGATTCTTATGACGTTACTACTAGAGATAAACGGCAAAGATTGAAAATCTATAACAAAAGTATTTTTAATCGTTGTTAGTTTATTTGGTTTTGAGTGCTGTTGTTTAGTTAACGAGACGTTATTTAATTATTTTATAAGATGTTTTGTTACTTTTAAGTTAGATTTAAGTTTTTTATATAACCTTCATAAATGCTTATACGTGAATGGGATAAAAAAGACAGTGATTCTGCACCCTGGCATAGGTGTGAACAATAAAAAATAGTAAATAAAACAGTGAAGAATTAAGTTAAAAAAGCAATTTAACAGGGAATAAATTAAATTATTAATTTTTCCAAGTCTTCTGATGATTGTTTTTACAAAACACCAGATCAAGGTTATATACAACGTGATCTTCGCAAAAAACTGCACCCATAAATTTTGTATTCTGCATTAGTTGAATAATGAAGCTGATATTTGCAATTATCCTTTAAAATTGAAAATAAAACATTGATCCTGGTTGTCCTTTTAATCCAAACTTTGGACTTTGGACCAAAAAGGGACAGCTGGCAAATTTTAGAAAACTAATAAAAAACATACTTCTATAATTAGCAAATAACTAGGAATTTTACTGAACATAATTTGATAGTTTGGTATATGTTATGTGTTTTTATATAGTTCTTTTAGTTTAGATTAGACAGTATAATTACTGAAAGTCAAATTGGATGTTTGTGCCCCTCCATACCCTATATCAAGTTTTAATTCACCTTATATTAAAATCAATTAAAACACCAAATTACATATCCCGTGATGTAAATTTTGTACAATTTTTCACAATTTCCTCCTCGTATCAAAAATTAAAATCAGATTCAGCAAACTCCACTAGCTTCATCATCATCTATGCATATCTACATGCAATCCTTATAATATCATTTCCTGATCCGCGTTTTTACATCAAAGCCAAAAAGCGGGCAGAATAATTTTTCCGTCGTCTTTTTCTTTTTTCATCGTATTTTCTCTGACGATACATCCGCTCGAATGTGTTTTGCACCTAAATAAATCACATAGGTAGTGGCAGAGGTAGATGGTAGATGGTAGATGGTTGTACAGGTGTAGAGGTAGGTACGGGTACGGCTTATCCATTTGACCAGCGGAAAAACATCGAATCAGCGAACCAGGAATATCATATCATATCTCGTGTAAGCGTCATACAGAATTTGTTCGCATCGCTCCGAAATCGCTAGACTTATGGCTGGGGAAAGAATTGCTTGGGATAATAATTTTACCGAAAAATTAAAAATTATATCGCTGCATATCCCCTTCTTAAAACATCTTTTTTTTTTTGTAATTGTTTGAACAGCAATCAGAACTCTATGTTCTATAAGCTGTTAGTTAAGACTTATGACTACTTATTTCATGAGAGGCAATACATCGATTCACCATTCACTTATGTGTGAGATATTTTTGATATTAGCTCTTACGTCTGCTAGTTAACATGTGATTGGATGTTGCAGCTATGTCCACGACGGACGATTTCCACAAGGAATTATATTGTGATCTAATTGTGACCCCAAGTGGAAATTTGACATCAAAGCTGCCTGATGTCGGGCTATGGCGGTTGCGGGAATCAAACCAGCAAACCTAGGACTAGTTGCTGCTAGTATTATAAATATTGCTGAAAACTTCAAAATTAGGCCCAAGATGGTTAGTCTTTTACTGTATGTAATATTTCCTTGACAGAAAAAAATGAAATTTCAGATTGCTTTACCTTTTATTATAGAATGTTCTAGCCATATTCAGAATTTTAAAAAATATGATCTAAAACTCTAAATTTATGGACCGACTCTGCCGCACGACTGACCAATATTATGACAAAGCTATGTTATGAACAACTTTCCCTACTAAATATTGACAAAAGCCATGTGGTTGCTGTGCAGTCATGCGTTTTTCTCAGGTTGTCCGTCTAACCTAGAAACCGCACAAAAAACTATGTTAGATAACAGGGTCTTTCTGACCCAGCTTCATAACACACAAGTGACGTTGCAGTTTATGTATAAAACGCCTGAGTGCACAGGAAATACATGATATATTGACAGTATTCAGTATGATTCAGTAGCATAATGTATGGAAGTTGGACATAGCATAAAAGAGTGATAAGACTTTTACTGGTAAAAGATTTCTTTTTGAGTATGTTGTTTCTGAACTTTGATTTAATATCGGAGTTTTACCATTATCAAAATCTGACTGAAACCTTCAAATTTACAACTCCGTCTTTGCATCTAGAGAGTAGTTAGATTTTTACTGGTGACTGATTTGTTTTTTAGTAAATTATTTATGAAATTTGATTAAGATTTGATCTAAGGTTGTGTTTGCATGATACAAATACACACATTACATTCTACTATATCTGCTACTATAGAACATAACAGTTAGACTATAAAAATTTTAGATCTGACTAGAAACTTCAAATATTATTACACTCTCGTTCTTGCATCTGAAAGTTTGGTTAATTTTTTACTGTGGAAAGATTTGCATGAGATATTCTGACAAATCGTTTTCAAAATACATCTTACAACATCTTGTATTTCGAAAAATTACAAAATTAATATATCTTGATCCAAAGCTTCAAATTTAATCCCTTCTGCTCGTTCTTTAAGTTCAGAGTTGTAAGACTTCAAGTAGAAGAAAACAGTTTAGATAGATAATAGATATTTCTGAACTGCAATGTCTTGTCTTAACAAAGTTTTTTTGTAATATGTGGTTGCTGCTAAATGGCGACACATATTAGTATTTAATGTTTAATACTTAATACAAAATAAAAAAATTAACAATTTAAGGAGGAACATATTTGACTGATCCAGACTTCAAACTCAAGCCCTCGTTCTTGCATTTGAAAGAGTTAGAATTTGATTGGTGAAATATTTGTTAGATAATAATTTTTCGTGATCAATGTTTTTTATCACCAAAGTTAGATTTTGCTTTTTTGTATGTGGAACATAATCTTATTCCATTTGTCTTCAATGTTGAATATTACCACAGAGACTTTGATTGGTGAAATTTTTTTGGTGAAACTTTATATAATATTTCTGAACATTGATTAATAAAAAGTAAGTAATGATTAATTAATATAAAAAGTTGTAGGATTCATTTTGCTACTTCACCTGATATTGCAAAAAGTTGGAGTTCGATTGTAATATTGACAAAAGTTAACTGAGAACTTCAAATTTAAGCCCATGTATCGAATCTGAAATATAGTGGTTAGACTTTGATTGGTAAACGGCTTGTTAAGAAACAATTGCTAAACTTTTATTAAGATTTAACCCAGTTTTTTTAGCATATTCTGCTAAATTAGATACACATTTTATTTTACTACACCTTATATTTCGTGTTTTTAGATTTTAAAATTACATTTTTACTAGCAAAATGTAATATTGTTAGTTAGTAAATTTGCTTAGATTATTTTGATAAAGAAAAATACAACAATTCTTTTACTACACTTTATATATTAGAACATTGGTATTTCTTGATTATAAAATTGAACATACTAAAATTGTATATTTACTTCAAGTTTAATCTCTTGTCCACGGATTTGAAAGTTCAGATTTGTATTGACGTTGTGTAAATGATACTTTAACTGAAAACTTCAAGTTTATTCTTGCCTTGGTGACTTAGAAAGCTTAATTTCATATTTTCACCACCCATTTTGTGACGTCAGACGTCAATAACATTTTAAGGGATCTTGGGAAAAATACCCCAAATTAAACTTATTTAATCTTATTATAAAATTGTTTTAAGTGTGTTGGAATCGATTCGTTGGTGCTAGAAAAAATCGGTTGCAATAATCTTTGAAGGTCTTGCTTAATTCTCACCGAGATGATCATGTTGGTCGAATAAGCGAATAATTGATATTGATACTATTGATAATTGTGATCAGTTATCTTACAAATATTGCTGGGAAATAACTTGATCATAGAAAGAAAGCAATTACAAAAATACTAGAAATTTAATTTTACTTTTAATTTAAATTTGATTTTACTCTAGATTACCTATCTCTGTATCATTCTATCAAACTAGTGTCCAGCCGCTATTCTATAAATCTGGTTATACGTTTCAAAAGCGGCGAATGCTAATAGTCGCCATAGAAGTTTTTCGTCGACTCTGTCATAATTTTATGATACTTTTTTCACAATTTTTTCTATACCTTTTTCCATAGAGCGTATGTTAAATCAGCCCGCTGATGTCGATGTTTGCCTCTGCAGTCACCGAGGGTTCATTATATATGTAGGTGCAGTATAACGCAGTTTCGCTGACGTCGCTCTGACACGAATAAAATCATTTCGTATGAAATGGTTTGATGCAAGTATTTGGCTACGAATGCTTTGATACGGGTCCTTTGACGAATAGTTTCGGATTTTTCCAGAATTTAGTATCTGGATACTCTTACAATAGGTAACAAGTACTTGATCCTGTGTCATTAGATTTCATCATTTTTGATAAAGTCAGTATTAATTTGGTTCATAAAGTTTGTTAGAAATTTCACAAATATATTCTAGTCATTTTTAACTTCTCGTAGTGTAAGTTATAGTTTTTTGTTTTTTGAACAGCAATCAGAACCCAATAGTCCTATAAGCTGTTGTGCTGATTTGACTTAATATTAGTCTGTCTGACAGATGGCAACCCAATCAGTTGTCACATCTCTATATGATATATTATTATTACAATTTCTGTAATAGGGCGAGTATTTTGGTGCATCAATGTCGTGTGAGGGCTATTTTCACTTGGAAACATATTACTGTCTATTTTTCCAAGTGAAAATCGTTGTCACTGCTGCCTGCCATTAATGTAATACAATAGTCCAATCTTCGTGGAATTGGATCTTGAGATGAATTCAAGTGCTAAATATTACCTTCTTATTAACTTATTATTATTAGTTCAAAGTAATTTGGTTCAAGTATAAGTAATAACTGTAATTATCGAATGAATGATTGTAGAAATCTGATACGAGAACGCCAACAATAAGATATACGCAATTACGACCGTTATTGTATGATATATCATACTCATGTTTTCTTTAGAGCTCGATCTACCTAAGTATATTTGTAAAGTGCATAATACACACACACACACACACACACACACACATATATATATATATATATATATATATATATATATATATATTATTGTGCCTCATCCAGCGACAGTGCCTACAATATGTAGGTTCTTCCTGCTGCTAACCTAGCTGGTACCAAACTGTGGAGGCAAATCAGATGAAGTAAAACAGATAAAAACGTTTGATGTTTCTATTTATTTCATGACTTCTCGTACACTCTACATATAAATTTAACAACTGAACTTAAATATAACTTCATTGATCACTAGAAAACTACTGACTCATATTGACTGAACTTATTAAAAACTGACGACTAAACAACAAATGCGTCATTGCTTAGTCTTTATGTGCCTGTTTGTGTTTGACATTGTAATCCTTGTTCAATGTCACTGCCTAGTTCAAATCTACGCTTTACTTAGTTGTTAACGTGCAGTTTATGGTTAGAAAAGGAATTTTATCAACGCAAAAAAGAATTTTATCGCAAGGTTACTACAAGCTTATAATGTATTGTAGCGTGATTCATGTAGAATAATACTGCGTAGTTTGTATTTTGACCGTTATATAAATATATTAAAAATATAAATTTTTTGTTTTGTAAAAAGTTGCATTTAAGATGTGGGTATCAAACAGCACCAATAAAACAGCTTATGATTTTATCCATTTGTACTTTAACATACAAATAAAAAATATGTTGACCAATAAATCAACATATTACTTTGTAAATTGTACAATACTATGTAATAGACTTGAAAACATTTCTATGTAATATTTTTAAACTCTTTAGAAAAAATTAAACATTTTTAAATGCAAATGTAAATTAGTGTTCTTGGCAAAACATTTTTTCATTTTTGAAATATTAGGTTGTCAAATATCTCCCTTCCGCTTTTTTGCTCTTGGTTTATAATACAAAAAGGCGGAAGGAAGATATTTGACAACCTTATATCTGATAATTTGATGTGCAAATACTTAGTAGGTAACCGTGAGACCAATGGTACGCTTGCATTTAAACTTATAGTAAATCACGCAGTCCTAGACAAAACAATCATTATCAAAACGAATCCTTAGCCATACCTTAAAACCACAAATTCCTCTGTGGTTTCTTCAAAAATTAATCAAGCCCATTAAGTAAATTTTATGAACCAGCCATGGCTACATTATACAGTTGTATTATAGTTTGTCCGTTGCGTAATTGCGCAAAGAGTCTGTTTGTGCGTCGACAGTCGTTTGATATGACCTGACCTGTCGACGACGCAATAAATCGTGAAAAAAAACTTATTCCATGAGAAAATGATAATGACGAATAATACCTGTCTTGTTTCTTGTCGTCTTTCAATTCTTATTGTTATGGAATCAGCGATCCGGAGCGAATGTTATAAATCAAAACTTTAGAAATGGTAACTTACCGAGAGGAGATAATTATTTTCAGATATGAATTGTGTGTATATATCACTGTGTTACGGCAATTTACATGTATTAAGTCTTTATTTTTTATTGAGGCTCAATTAGAAAAAATCAACGCATTGCGTAATTTGGATGACCAGTGAGAATAGTTGGTGAATAGTTCTTGGTATAAAAGCTCCATTTGCATTTTATCCACTTATTTCTTCTAGTTAATAAGGGGGCGTCGATTAATCACGTGAGCGATTTAACGATTTTTGGACGCTCCTCCCCCTTGGTGAGACATTGTGATATTCAAAATTACCCCCCCTCCCCCACCAACATCACGTGTATTTTTAGTTACGTGAAAAAACTGTAAAATTTTTGTTTTTTTTTTTGAAAATATTTGAACTTTTTTTTTAAAAAATAGTTAAAAACTTTATACACGTGATATCTTACTATACCTCACCCTCATACCTCAAACCCCCCCTTCCTCTAAAAACCTCCAGTAATTAATGGACGCCCTCTAAATCATTTTACTTTTCTAACTTCTGATTTCATCCATATCTTGTGCCTCGGCTCTCAAACCCTTGTATTTACTCATTTTGTATATATTATCAATGATTTACATCATTTTTTAATCTCGTCTTTTTAGAAAATCTGTTTTTAACTTAAAATTCGAAAATGAAAGTTTCTGAACATTTTGGCATACCTTAGAAAAATGGAAGTGTGTGTGTGCGGATACTAAGTTTCGTCGACGATTTCGTGAACACGATTAACCGATTTGAATAATTCGAAAAACATTCGATTCCTATTGATAAGGAGATGTGCTGATTAGTTTTTGGCAAAGCCAGATGCAGCCTAAATAGCTTTGCACTGTTAAAAGTACTTTATTTCTGAATATTTTGAGTTTATGTGATTATTATTAAAGACAACTTCATAGTTGCCTTATTTTAGTTTTGATATATTTTATTTTAAAGGCATTTCAATAGTTGTATTTTTTTAACTGATTGATATTTTTGCTGATTGATAAAAAAATGTTGAAAAATCCGATGAATAAGACTAAGAAACAATATAAAATTAGAAGAACTCAGATTTTTGTTTTTGTTGTGCAGTTAAATTTTTTTGGTACAGAATATTCATTGATTTTATAAATCAAATAAAATCATACCAATAGTCATATAATAAAACTATTATTTAGGAGAGATTCGAATAAAATTAATGATTTGGTCAAATTTCCTGAAAACATTAAAAAAAATCTCATTTTTTACGTATATACTGCTAATGAATTCTAATTTAGTCTAACGCTAATTTTTAGTGATCATATTTTCTGAATACTTTCCTATAAGCAAAAAAAAAATTACCAAGTTGAGAATAACCTCATAATGGACAGCATTAATGAATGCAATTGGAGAGGATAAATTTATTATTAAAAATTTATTACTATATGTGGTTTGAACAGCAATTAGAACTTTTATAGACTCTTTGATAAATTGGCTTAACAAGCGAAGTTGGATTAATAGATGACAATCAAAACAATTTTCCTATCTGTAGTAGAGATAAATATTTTTATTGATGCAGCAATGCCGGATAATGTCTATTTTAACTGGAAAACATACTGCTATTCATATTTCTAAATAAAAACCGATGTCACTACTGCTTGACATCAGGATGACCCGGGTATTGGATCTGGGATCTCTGATTTAACACAGGCGGTCCATCCACATTTATACCTCTTCAAAACCTAAAGTAATCGTTTTAACAATCAAAATGTTAATGGACATTTATAATAATTCAATTCCAAGTTTCTATATTTACATCCATTTGTATTTTCCATTACGAAAACTTTACACCATGTCATATAATAAAAATAAAGCAATATCATAAATCAGACCGGTATTACTAATGACACACGTCATGTCCTCAATTCAATTTTCCTGTTTCAATATTCAATTATAAGTGGAATTGCGTGTTTTATTTGAAGAAATAAAAATTGCTATTTCATTGATATCAATAGACAATAAATATAGTTGCAAGATATGTGAACTTAATCGTGTGAATATTCTGCTGCCATTGTTTTCACTTGATTTATCTTTAATTCTCGTGTCATTTCGATTTATTGCAATAAAATAACAAGTTGGGTAATGATTTTTAGATTTTACCTTGAAAGTCGACAGCGAAATATAAATATTATTTCCTTACAGGCAAATGAAATATAGACTGTGAATAAAATTTTAAAATATTTTCTGCGGGGCAAAACATACTGGATACAAATTTGGGACTTTGAGAACTCTTTTCATCTATAAAATTAATTTTTAGTTAAAACTAGAAATAGTAATATTCTTAACTTTACGAAGGAGATGTTCTGGTCATACTGAATCGTTTTACACCAAAATTGTAAAAATTGTATGAATGCAAAATCAAAACTTGATTGATTCATAGACGTTTTCTCATATTTCATAGACGATTGTACTAATAATATATTACAAGTTTGATTATATTGATTCATAGACGTTTGTACAAATAATATATTACAAGTTTACAAAAATATACTAGGAACAGCAAAGAATTTAAATTAGCAAAAAAATATGTCTATTCGTGGATACAAATCTAAAGCTTTTTAAGCTATTTTCAAATTTTGAATATATGAGTTAAAGATGTTGGAAATTTACAGAATAATACTCAATGTGCAAAATTCGATGAATAAATTACAATAGTAAATCGTCGAAATACAATTTAGTTGACGTTGTCAGTGTAAAGCAAAATTAGTATAGACACTTGTTATACCTATTTTGGTTTTAAGTCATATGTCATAGAGTTAAAAATATATAATTTAGTAATACTTATTTGAAAATTTAATTGAAAATTTATTTGAAAATTTATTAAAAATTTGAAATCATTGTTATTTGAAACGATAGTCAAAAATTAATTTACGATTAATTTTTTGGCTCGTATTAATTTAAAATATTTATAATTCAGTTCTTAACAAATTTATTTTTTCAACATGTTGTACTACGTATGATAATCTGTCGCATTAATTGCAAATAATTATCAAAACGACTGCTATAATTTTTTTATTTCTTTAAAATTGCAATCAAGATCTGTTCATATCTTATAAGCTACTGTTACACGAGCCGAAAAAATAGTAAGTCAATAAATTTTTTTTTGTAATTTCAATTTTTTTTTATTATTTCAAATGTCGAAAATTATTTGGATTCTAATGCCCTATATTGTCCTCTAATGCTTGTTGGAATATCATATAAGGCCCAACATTCTAATTAGATTTGATTAGATTTTGCTTATTTATTAACATCTCGAAGGAGAAGTTTGTTTTCATAAAAAAATCCGATTCGCTAATTATATGTTTTCTCGACGTTACATGCCATTCTGATTCCAATGAGACCGAATTTGGAAAAAAGTGTGTATGTGTGTGTGTGTGTGAACAGATTTTTACCTCAAATCGACGTTTCTCCAAAAACGGCTGGACCGATTTTAAAAATTTAAAATTCATTATATGAATCTCGATGAGAACTATTGTTTATAAGTTTTGCGCGACGATCAGCCAAGCCAACTTTGTAATTAGCAGAAAAGTAATTTTTTTGTCCAAGAATTAGCTTACGGTCCTGAATCGATTTTGAGAACTCAAAAACTTTTCGAAAAATATAGGTTGGGAATTATACTGATTAGTTTTTAGGTAAAGATCGACCGAGTCGTTTTCTTGTAATTAACTGTTGAAAAAAATGTCGATTTTTATGAAACTTCTTGTCACGATAGATATCATGGTCTTATAGAACGTACTGAAATATTATGGCCCTATGACGAGTAGTTTATATTTAAAAATTCATCACGGTTTGAAAAAATATTATAGCCAAAATTTGTGTCAAATGTTGCTTTTGTGATGTGTAAGTCAAACATTGTTCATTCATTAAATTGTGGAATAATAAGCTACAATTTTAGGACATACAAGCAATATAATTAATATAACTACAGATAACTCAGAGATAATATGTTAGCGAAAATTCAATTGAAAATTGCATTGCTAAATTTTAACTTTTAACCTTTTGCAAGAATTTTGAGTTTGACTGATGGTCAAATAGACTTTAATATTATGAACTGGATAATGAACATTGTATTTAATTTTTGAATGCCTTTTTCCAGTTCTTTTTTCAGAAGCGAAAATCGTGCAGAGCTACTATGATTATTATATAATTATCACTCTTTCAATATTAATTATGAATAAGGTTAACAAGAGTCTGAAATAATATTTATTTTTATTGATTACGGCTTGTTTATGAATAAATAAATAAATAAATAAATAAATAAATATTTAATCGAAAGCGAAAACTTGATTTTCAAAAGAAACAGTTGAAAATTTTATCTAAATCTCTAAATACCAATTTCGATTGATTAAGTCAATTATTACACCTATCGGGAAGTTTTTGCAACTTGCCTTAAGGCAAAATGACACTTTCAACTCGTTTTAGTTTATGAATATATAATTTCAAACTTAGCTTTAAACCAACTATCATATTAGCAGATATAGTAAAACAGCTTGTATTCCGTCTATATACTATCAATATCCCAAAACCGCAGTTCGATACGCTATCCATCCCGCTCTCGGGCGCCTCGGATACCTGTTACCCACGATCGGGGCCTCGTTCGCGGTTGATTTGTTTGTTTATCGCTCCGCCGCGAACAGGTTCCAGCCGACAGGTAGAAATACAGAGTTTACAGGTTGTGCATGTATTCTCAACATGCTTATATGCGTTTATTCAATTGGAGGCATGTGTCTATATGAGAAAACAGATTTGTGGAGTTCGATAATATCGGTAGGCGTGTTTTCCAACGGCGATTGGTCGTGCTTGAATAAATATTATACATATCGAGACTGCCAAGAGAAATGGAGAGGAGAGAGGATTAATACGAAGCACTCGATTGGTATCGATAGAGTCGAATGGTTTATTGGATAAATATTATACTAATACTATGAACAAAAAATATTATCTGTTAAATTATCTATAATACCCGAACGCCCAATCAATGGATTGGAATTTGAGTTAGACTTTTCTTAAGTACGACCAAAAATTTGCTGTTGTTCAAGATGGAATAGTTGCAAATATTAAAAAAAAAACTATTTATAATTACTGTAAATTCGATTGGAATTAATAGTTCCGAGGAGTGGGATATTGGAATCAGTGTCAATCCATCAACAATTGATAGTAAGAACAGAGAAATATTATACTAATTAACTTACCGAGATGATAAGTATCCAGAAAACTTCTCTAGAAATACGATTTGCTAATTTTTCTTTTTTGAGGATTAAGGGGCACAACTAGCGTGAAATTTTCAAAAAATAGAATTTCCAATTTTTCCATATTTTGATAGGCTATACTATAATCGATTTATTAAATAGTTTTTGAGTCACAGCCATTTACAGAGTATATATAGTATATAGTATAACGATCAATTTATCTTTAAACGCGTTTCTCTCGAAACAGCATTTTCCAAATTTGCTGCAGCGATTACTCAAAAACAAATGATCCGATCACTATCAATTTTTTTTTACGTGTTCTATATATAGTTCTCCGTAAAATGAACTATCGATTTTTTGATCGGATCAAAAATTGAATTTTGGCAGTCCGAAAACGACCAAAATTTTGGGTAAAATTGGTCTTTTTTTTTTTAAAACGCCGCCATTTTGTCAATTTTTGATTATTATTTTTTTATCGTAGTTGATTTTACAGACAATATTATCTAGTCTAATGAGAATGTTTAATTTTTAAATGTCATCCACGTAGAAGGCCGGAATCACTGCAGCAGTGAAGGGCCTTTTTTTCGCGCCGTTGGAGATCGACGATAACTTAAAAAATATTTAATTTTTTTCTTCAAAAAATTTATTATGTATTTTTAAAACACGTGTTAATATATTCTTAAAATTTAGGTACTGATATTTCTTACTTGCATCACTTTGTCTTAGGTTTTATATATAATTAAAAAAAGTGATTGGAGTTTTATGCCATAATATAAGTTTAAATTTTCAGATTTAGCAGAAAAACAGAATTAGAAGAAAAGTGCAGAAATTTATGTACCTACACGATTTTATAAAAAAATCTGAAGCGATTTCAAAAATTCATTAGGTATTCAAAAAATACTATTTGGGAATCGTGCTGATTAGTTTTCAGCAAAAAGATCGGTCGGGTCGTTTCTTCGCTTTTTAGTTTTTTTTTGTATTTCTAATGAAACCTATAAATTTGATAGTGTTCATTTAAAAACTTTAACTAATAAATTTAGATTCTATAGTCCTACAAAAAGTGGTTGAATTACAAAAATTCAATAAAGTTTGGAATTATGGACCTCACTTTCAATCAACCTAAAAGAGCGTATTTGTGCACTATAATTAATTTAATTACTGATATTATAAGTTTATTGAAAACATATCAATGGGGAATCGACTTTATAGGTTTTTTAGTAAGAGCGAAAACTTTATTATCGAAACTAATTATTAAACATTTTATCTGAATACCTAACTCTCAATTATTATCGACTAAGTCTATTATTTACATATATCCGAAAGCTTTTGCAACCTGGACTAAGGCAAAATGCCACTTACACCTAATTGGGTGATAATTCATCCCTTACAAATATTGCGTAACAATTCTCAGTTACTATTTTTTTTTAAATAACATTCTGCAATCAAAGACAATTAAATACATATATTCAAATGCATTTGCTGGAGCATTTTATCCAACCAGTTTATTAAAGAGTTGCAAGAACTTACAAAAACATTAACTCAAATTTAGCAAATTATGGCAAATTTTCCATTTCAAAATTATAATAAACAAGTACAATATCCTATAAAGCCAAACCGCGTAATTAGATTCGATCAGATTACTCTTCTGATTATTACAACATTGTTATTCCATTAAAATTTACATATTCATCACATCGCATTCGTTGTTCAGAAAACCCAAAAACAATACGCAATACAAAAGTCCGAATAAAACCAAACCAAAAATTCTTTTTACATACCGAGTATGATAATACAATCGAATAACAGAATCAGTTCCGAAAGCTCTAATTAATTAAAAACATACCGGAGCATATTCTGTTCTCTGTTTCATACGTGAGAACCGAAGAATACAATCGCATATGGAAAATAATAATTAAAAATCATAAAACGAATTCAATGAACTCGATTCATTATATTCTTGATTCTTTTTGGTTAGAGTTGTATTTTTAACTGTTTTGTACTGAAATCATCTGGTTTCTTTGCATATTCGAAGGGCACCAACCTAAATGCGCCCAAGGAGAGAAAATTAACTATGTAGATTCAATAAACTATTAATATTTTTTTTTATTAATTCTTTGAGCTGTATTTGTCATTGTTCTATCCTAATTCCCCATCTCGAAAAGGCAACCTAGAGGCTAACCACTTTTTTTAAAAAAATAATCTAATCTAATAGACTATATATATTAGATATGTATCAGTTGCAGCAATGCCCCCAAAAATAGATTTTTATTGTATATATTCTTTCAAGTCAAAATTTGATATCCTACTTCTTGATAAAGAGCTGGACCAGACTGAGATCGAACCTGGAACTAGTTTGTGTTAGCCCACGTTCTTAACCATTAAATCATTATCACTTAATGGTGTATTTAAGAATAGAATTATTATGTAAATTTTTATTAGTAATTCTATGAGCTGTATTTATCATCGTTCCATACTAATTTTCCATCTCGAAAGGGCAACCCAGAGGTCAACAATTTTTTTTACGTGTTAACTATAAATATATTAGATATGATTATATAAGTTTCAGCAATGCCTCTAAAAGATGATTTTTACTTGAGATTGTAGTTTAGTTCCGTAATTTGAAGTGGAAATTTGATATCATACTGCATGATGTAAGGCTGGCCGAGATTGGAATCGAATCTGGAGCTACTTTGTGCAAGCCCACGTTCTTCGTATAAATTTTAAAACAATTCTAATACTAATATTTGCAAGCAACATATATCTACTATTGAACTTTTGTAAAAGTATTTGCGTTTATGTCGACTAGACATTATTTTTGATATACTTGCAAAAATAAATAAAAAGAAATTTTTCATTTTTCTTATTCATAATCATAAATTTATTATACATATTCTAATATTGTCTAGGTTCATAAGTAAATTGATTTTTTTGGCAGATGATAGTTTTATTTGTTTTCAATGTAAACAATGACATGTCGTTTTTACAATTTTTTACATTTATTTCTACAATATTGCACATACATCCCAGTACTTTATAATCACATACATCCTAGAAAATTTCCATAACAAACTTCAGAAAGATTTATCAAAATCCGCATAATCGTTTAGAAGGAGTATACAGTGAGTGCTTGCAATTTAATATGAACTTTATATAATAACAATAAAGCTTAAATTTATTCTATGTTTTAGTTTGAAAACGTTTGTATGAGAAAATAAAAAGGGCTGTTTTTAGGGTTTTCCCGGCAATTATTCGATTTTTGCTTGCTGTAAGAACCATCCTTGAACTTCAACGATCATTTTAAAAAAAAGAATTGGCCAAATTGTCCAGGCGTTGTTGAATTATGCGCTTACCAACACATTTTGCGATTAATTTTTATATATAAGATATTAGTTGTTATTCCAGTAAATTCAATATTTCTTCTACGTTTTCCATTCTTAAGCGGCGAGTGATAATCAAAATGAAATAACTGCATGAATATTCATCAGAACATTCCCATCGTATTGTATTTCTATATAATATAATATCATAAAATCTACTTCGTTCCGTTCATTCAATTCGGGTTATAATTTTTAGTGTATAAACTTACACATCACCTCGCATTAACATTTTATCCAATGGGTGATCATAAATATATAACAGAAATACAAAAAAAATATAATTGATACATAGTTTATTAAAAGAAACTACACTAGCAAAAAATTATATAGCAATTTTATGTTTACTTTGAGAAGAAATTGTTTTTAACTTCCCGTAGGGTAAGTAATTTTAATCATTCAAAAATCGAAATTGAAAATTTTGGCATATTTTCACGTTTATCTTATTGAGTTTTTGAGAGAATGGAGCATTCGATTTGCATAATCCAAAATCATTCAATTCATAATGATGGGGAAAAGTGGTGATTTGAAGTCATACTTCAAATGACATGATCGGTTTGTCATTGTAATTAGTAATTAGAAATGAACCTTCGTTAGGGAAACACACAGTGGATTAAATTAAACAACGTCTTCACTCATCATGTAGTTGTGTTTGAAGAACTTCGTGAAATTAAAATTAACATACATTCATTGACTGCTTGTATTTTTTTTTACTTTTTCGCCGGCGATATAATCTCATTCAGCCCTGATCAGCTGGAATATCTGTCTTGCCTAAAAAATATTTTTCATTTTAACAACTTCAAAGATTTATAGAAACTACAAATAATACAGAAATAATTTCTAGTCAATAAACTTACTAATCATTAATCTTATTATTCAATATTTTCAAGGAACAGGATAAAATATTCTTCTGATTCAGGCATTTTTCATTAAATCAAGATTTGTACTACGATGTAACTTTAAAATGTTTATTTATCTATGCCGATTTCCTTGTTGATATCGGTACGCATACAAGTTGATGCCGATACGCATACAACGGCAGATCTCTATTCACATACGCAAATTACAATCGACCCGTATAGAAATGATTTACTTAAAAAATTCTTGCTTTCGGGATTTTCTCACAATTTCAATTTTTTTTCCCCAAAAAATATGTATATTATTTTTGAACAGTTGCTATAAAGAATATTATTATTTGGAGAAGTGAAACTTCATAATTGAAAAAATTGACTGACAAGGTACTAAATGCCAAAGTACTTGCTGCAGGGTAAAAAAAAGAACTATATTAGAAAAAATTGTAAATAGAGAAGGAAACTAGACAGGATCCTTATTTAAAAAAGTAGTAAAAGTGACAATGCAGAAATTTAGGAGGCCCAAGTTAAGGCACCTGATGCAAAAACATGGAAACAATTGTTTTATAAGAAAGGGATGAAATTGGAGTAAATTAAATAATTACATCAATAATTGTCCATTACCATTCCCGGTCACCCAGTAGTTGGAAGCGCGCTCATAAATACTATTTCTGTTCTGAATTAATGTGGAATTAGCGATCATGCGATAATGACTTTACGAATTCATGGGAAACAAACAATTCATCTATGAACAAAGATATAAAATACATACATAATATAATTGAATTTATATGTGCTCCAGCGATCCATCCAACCATTCAAATATATCTTAGTAACGGAAGAATGGAATTGCTGCGGCGGGACCCGTTAATTATTGCTTAATCCATTTTCGAAATTGTTAAAAGGCATTTTTAAATTTTAATTATACACGTGTGTGAATAATTCGTAACAACGTTTCACAATTTGGGAACCAGCCAGATAAATGATACAAATATAAGAAGTAAATATACCCAAGTGTAACTTGTTAATAAAATATTTATAGAGGTGGACTTGCACAAACTAGTCCAATCGCAACCAGCTCGATATGAAGCAGTATGATGTCGATTTTTTCTGGAGGTTTTATATCTCACATTTAAATTCGAATGAAAAACGCCTATTTTTGAGCATTTCTGCAGCACTTATATGCCAACACTATTGATATCTGTGTTGATCATAATATAAAGTTATTTTATAGTACAAATTTAATTTTTAACTTCCCGTATGGTAAGTTATAGAAATGGGCCAAAAATCGAAAATGAATTTTGGCATATCTCCACGTTTCAGCAGTTTCTGAACATTTTGGTAAAATGGATGTATGTGTGTGTGTGTATGTGTGTTTCGATATAATTTTTCGTTCGCGTTTTTGGGCGCACGGATGAACCGATTTGAATGATTCAAAAACATTCGATTCCTATTGATAGGGAGATGTGCTGATTAGTTTTTGGCAAAGGCAGATCTAGCCATTTCGAAGATACAGAGCTAAATCTAGGAAAAATAGCATTCTAGCTAAGGTTCTAAAGCTCACTTATATACTTTATATAAATAATTTTAACTTTGTAATTCAGTTTATATAATTCTTATAAATATTAGACAATGTTACAGTATATTATATAATAATCTATTTAAAAATATTTAATATTCCTGGAACGTTTCGTTATGGTACGGAAGTTCTAGTAATTTTCCTTAAGGCACGATGCCATACACCACTAGTTTTTATTTAAATTAAAACTGAAATATACTTATTACTACTTAGTTATTCACTCTTTTTTGAAAAAGACGTTTGTTTTTGCAACAAAATTCGATTTGCTTATATTATATTCTTTTGACGTTTTATGTCATTCTGACTCGTTTGACATCACAACTGGTAAATGTATGAGTATGAATATGAGCTAAAACTAGTTCTTTTGTAGAAAATTTTGTCAAAAAGAGCTGCACCGATTTAACAACAGCCGTTTCTTTATAAATAGCATATAAATAATATTTTTATATAACCAAATATTTTGTCATCGTTTTCAATTTAGATTTTGAAAAAGAAACTTTTTTTTAACTAGGAATATATAATACTGATTAGTTTTGATAAAGATCAACAAGTGCGTTTCTCTGTTGAAATGTTATTTGACGATTTTATTAAAACTTTGCATAGTAACCTAAATGAACATCCTAAAATATTATAGTATGAGAAGTAACTTATTTATAAAAATTGAACATTTAAAGAACAGTTCGTGGTCTTTTGGGCTATACATCGTGTATATTATTAATTACTCATGTGGGGAAGTTCATTTAACTCGCCTTAAGGCATAATGCCACATACACCTAATCTGTCTTATTATTTATTAATACCATAAAAAAGGTTCAAATAATATTTCTTCTTGTTATATTTAGACAGTGTCTATTCTTACAACAGCAAAGTCTACACATTTGTCCTTTACCAAAGGAATTACTTTCTGCAATGTATGTCAATTTCCAGGAAGACCTCTGTGGTGGTCTCATTCTACAGACCTCTATTTTATCTCAATTATACACATATATTAATTTATATACTTGTGTTATTATTATTGCCCTCGTGTCGATATTACCTGGAAAACAATCATTACTCGGAAGACAAGATTACGTTTTGAAATAATGTACATTTTCTGAGAATGTCAGTCTATATTACTATTTCTT
>NW_020537396.1:0-23309 GCF_003426905.1 Ctenocephalides felis
ATCAGTTTGTTTTTAGCCGGCAATCCGATTAGCTGATTTGATTTTCTTTATATATCAAGTTATTCTGAGTCGTTTGACACTAATGTTAATAAAAGTAAAAGTATGTTCAGAAATTCAGACTCATCAATACACTACTTTTTTACCCATCATCTGTTTCAATTTTACCTTCTATGACATCGTGTAGAAGGCATTTTCGTGACGAAAAGGATCTAGTTTCTTTCCTTTTTTTGCAAAAGGTATTTTCAACTGCGTTCAATGGCCTATTTATTTTTCTCTAATATGATTTCTGAAAATTATCTTTGATTAAAAAACAAAAGCTATACCGAACTCATTCCATAAAACTAGGATCAAAAACTTGTTCTAATTGTAAGAGCATAAACAAGAATTCATATACTCGGCAACTCCCAAATAATATTAATGCAATAAAATACATATAAAAAAATTATAATAGTGTTTATATAAAAATTAATATACAACATTGCTAAATATTAACCAAATTCCACTCCAAAATTAGGCTTAAGGGATTGGTTTCAAATTAAACAAAAGATGAGGCAGGTTGCGTCCTCGTAGTCAAATTTTGAATAGTTGGTTTTTGATTAATGAATTGCGTTTATATACTATTAATTAACGTTATATGAAATTGATTTAAATTATATAGAATGTTTATTTTTATAACAATAAAAATTTAATAATTGGTTATTAAATTTAGATCAAGTGTGAGCATTAGTAATGCTGCATACACTTTGAACAGAGGCGAATCAGAGTTCAAGAATTTAGCTTGTCTTTTTTTAGATAAGCATAAATTTTCTACTAAATTGGGTAATTTATCGCTTTTTTTGTCAAAAATACTATCTGAATATATTAATTTTCACAAAAAGGCTATAAAGTGAAGCCTTCAGTCATATAAATGATATTTTAAGTCATATCTTGCCTTCGATTAGTAAAAAAATTATCAACTGAATCCATTTTGAAGTGATTAATCGGTATAGGTTACTCATATGCTATAAAAATGCTAATTATTTTTTGCCAAGTTTCAAACTTATGTATTTTAAAGTCGTTAGCTTTTATTCAAAAAATATATCAATTGAATAGAATAGATAAAAAAATATTATTTTCCCATTGAAATCGTATAGAATTTATGTAATTTGTTGAAAAACTAGACGCATTCGATTTTTTATTACAATGTAAAAATAGCTAAAAGTCGAAATTAGTATGTAAATACTAAAGTATAATGGGTATAGAAAAAATGGAATATGAGTAATTGTTATATGTGAATTGAAGAATGTGTCCGTTGATATGACCAATAATCACACATTTCTCAAGACATAAATAAATTTGATTTAGTAGATATATTTGGAATAGTTGGTGCTGCCATATTTAAATGTACTATGCATTAGAAGAATCTTAAGATTGACAAGCCTTAAATAAGCTATCTCAACATTATAACAATTTTTCCTCAGGTTATTGTATTAGATAATACTAATGTTAGACATAATGCTATTTTAGAGTTGTATTGTAATAAATTTTCATTGTAATTTTAATAGATTAGCTTAATTGAGTTCCAGTAAAATACAACTCTAAAACAGCATTAAGTCTAACATTAGTATTATCTAATACATAATACATAATACAATATAAACATAAATATAAATACAATATTCACCAAAATGTTAGGCCCTCTTTTGGGTCCTCAATAGAGGCACCTCACACGTTCCTTAAAAACACAAGAAAATATAAGTCAGTATAGGTATCTATTAACTTTTTAACCATCATCCTATAATTCAGAGTAAAAAAGTGTTTATCCATCAATCATTAGAGCGCGCAGGTGCGAGTAAGTAACCCGTTGTGTTTTGGGAAGTGCAGTATGGCCAGTAAACCTGTAACAGACAAATTATAATAAATGATATTATAATCATTTGGCGGGCTCTTGAAATGATTCGAAAGAAGAATTTGTCTTTTTACTTTAACAAGGTGTTATAAATTTGTTTTGAATGAGAAGTGGTAAACAACAACAATCGACGATGTTGAGAAATCCTGATAATGCATTGTGATCGATAATATTAATTTAGGCTTTTGTTATGGTTATTATAAATTAATAGTGCAAGTAAAACTATTCATATCGTATTCGTTATCTCATTATCGTTCTATAATTAGTGATGTATGGCATCGTGTCTTAATCCAATTTGCTGGAACTTTCCGTACCGTTATGAAATATTTGAGTAAGTTTGATTGTCAAGTCTTGTTTAATTAAAATATAAATACGAATAATTTCTTTAAAAATTAGAGTATAAAACTTTTTTTGAAAAACAATACATTTTTAGAAGAAGTAATTTCACATTTTCATAATCCCTTATATTTCTAAGCAATAATATAATGAGCTTTATATGTCTCATCAGAAATATAACATAAGGATCTCAAATGCTTGATCAAATATGAGATAAGACCCTCCATTCTAATTCGGGTTGACTAAGTTTTGCAGGATATGAGCTAAAAATTTTATTTTATTTTTGTTTGCTTAGTTAAATGTTCTTACTGGACAGTTGTAAATAAGAGAAATAAGAGAAAATAAAAAAAAATTAATACGTAATAAGTATTATTACAAATCGAGCTGGCATGGTTCAGATGTAAGAACTTGGATTAGAGTTGTAAGAATTAGTTCCGTGTCTAATACCCACATTGCCCAGCTTAATGTCAAGCAGAAGTAATATCATATTTTCATGATCCCTTACATTCCTAAACAATAATATAAGGAGTTCTATAAGGCGGTACATAGGATATTTTTTGTGTAATTTTCATCAACTACTATATGTTAGTATATTTTCCGTATGGCTGAAACTACCTTTGCAAAAAACTGATCAACACGTCTTACCGTCAATACAAACCGAATATTTTTTGAATCAGCTAATCGGATGCCCGGTTCTATCGAAAACTGAGTTTCTACACATTTTGCTCTCCAAAAATCTCCAGAACGGCTGAATCTGTCTTTTCCAAAAACTAACCAGCACGTCTCCTTATCAAAAGGAATTGGTTGCTTTTTTGAATCATTCAAATCGGTTGATCAATGCTCTCGAAAAATTGGACAAAATGTTGTATCCACATATAGATACACACACGTAGACATACACATACATACTTTTCTGAGATATGCAAAAAATTTTAGTTTTTGGACGATTTCTATAACTTACCCTATGAGAAGTTAAAAAATTATAACTTTTTTAAGAATAAATTCACTTTATAACTACAATTCTGATGATAATCTGAATAATACAATAAAATTACCTCTAATTGAATTATTATTTCTTGTAATAAAAAATATTATTGATATTTTTTCAAATTTACGTCGGCTTTTTACTTAAGAACGAACGGCTGGGAAAGCAATCATAATTGCATCTGAATACTCCTGTATCTGAATCATTATGTAAGTTAGCACAATACTTATTTTATGAATGAAAAATCACATAATATCGTTTCAAGGTACCGACATTGTTGATGTAAACGATTTAAACATAATAAAAATCGCCTTACTGTTGTTAATAACTGTAAGATATTTATAGTAATTGGTAAAAATTTACACCGCGTACAGGTAATCGTTTCGAGGGCGTCGGGTCAAGTAATTATGTGCACGTAGGGAGAAAAACGGTAACAACAATTGTACATTGGAATACATTTTTTATTAACTAATTGTAATATTTATTATTTTTTATAAATACTTACATATTTTGTTCATTCTAAATAAATAGTATAGATGCCGGATTCTTGTCTAAAAAGTAAACTTCAAAAAGTATTAATCAGTATTGACGGGCGACATGTTAATTAATTTTGGATAAAAACTGGTATAGTTGTTAAACAAATCTGAAGCAAAACACCCAAAAAATTGCAGTTTCTAAAATAACGGAGCATCCGATTAGAGTGATTCAAAAAACATAAGTTTTTGGGGTAGGCTGGTCAACGGTTTAAGAATTTTCAAAAAAACAATTACATCAATAAATTTGTCATAAAGTTTGCTTATACTAAAAATACTTGAAATAAATAATATCCATTTTGTTCTTCTTCAGTTAAAATACATGAACTTTGCCATCCGATTTATAAGCTCTTATATTTTCTCTATAAAATAACCGAATGATAAATGATACAGAATTTATAATAATATATTTGAAAACCTCAAGACAATCGCTATTGATTAATTTTTGTTGATTTTGGATTATTTTTATTTCTCAAACGTTTAATTGTGGTATGGGATGATCCAGCATTTTATCTTAAGGTACTACTAGTTACTTAATTAATTTCAACATAAAGTATATTGAATTACACTTTTGGCAAAAGTATCCAGATCATTAAGGTAAAACCAACTTGAGTATTATTAAATTTGCCGCCTTTAAAAATACTAATTTTTCCCGTAAGTTTTTTTTCGAGAAGCACAGGTGGCGTATATTGTAATATTGACTTGAGACCCATATATATAAAAACACTTTGTTGTATTTCAATTGAGCCTTTTATATATTGAATATTCATTAATATACCGTACCGTATACTTAGCGGTTTTCTATAGTGCGAACAGTATTATCAAAATGTTTCAATAAAGCATTTTGTATTGTGGAGATGTATAATAAATAAATATGAAACGAGTGATTACTCGTCTTCCATATGACGACTTATGTGGATACTTGAGGTGAATGCTGAACATGCCATTAAATGGTAGATAATTATGCAATTAGCTATCAATTGCTACTTTTTTAGGTATCCGTTTAATAATATTATCAAAACCTCTGAGAAATAAAACATCCATATCGTAGTAGTATTACTTTGGAAAAGTTGCTGCAAATGTGCTGTGCATTTATTGTTTTCACTTCCAATTATATCTTTAACAAAATCACTGCTAAATAATGATTTATGAATAAAATAAAATTTTACAATATTCGTGGCTATATAAAAAAAACTAAAATTAATTACACATTTTGGGGCCTGATGTCAATTCATTACAACGCATCATTGGTAAGTGGCTAAAGCTACTGGACCTGATTATCAGAGATTCGAGGAGCCTGATGTCAAGCAGTAGCGACATCGGTTTTCACTTGGAAATACAAACAGCAATATGTTTCCAAATGAAAATAGCCTTCATCCGGTATTTCCAAATCAGAGGTTCGATCCAGATTCGAGAAGTCTGATATCAAGCAGTAGGGACATCAGTTTTCACATGGAATTATAAATAGCAACATGTGTTTCCAAGTAGAAACAGCCCTCAGCCGATATTGCTGCATCAAAATATTTGTCCTATTACAGAAATTGTAATATTTAAATTATTAAGATAATACAAATGTAAAGATGACGTAGAATTGAGTGAAATTGGCCCAAAAGTTTATAGAAATCTTATGTTCTGATTGCTGTTCAAGCTTGTCGTAAAATGTTTAATTTTTTTATTTATTTTGAACACCCAAAAACCTTATTGAATTATTTATCTTGCAAAAAACTTTGATAAGCACCTATTATCTTGTCGTTTATTAAGAAAAAAAACATAAAAAAGAAATATAAAATATCTCACACCATATTAATAGCGGATAATTGCTCAGTTCCTGCATATTGTGTCTGACTTTTTAGGACTAGAAATGTTTTATAATTGGATAACGTTTAAGCCATCTTGTTATTCTTCAATATAGGTAAGCAATATTATATAAATAGCATTTAGAAATAAACAGATTGCATGATTGCGTGCACATTTAATAATTAAATGTACGGAAAAAATATAATGGAAAAAGATCATACGTGTTTATGAACATTGTAGATAAATGCTCCAGTCTTACATAACCATTTGTTTTTTATTTAAGATATTTGCGTAATTTGATATGACAAATAACATTGTGATCGTTATTACCTAAATACACATATTAGGTGCCAATTCATTTTCAGAGAATGGTTTATTTTCGAATATCTTACATATAATCCAAAGCTATATTAAGGTTAACTTCTCTTTTTTTTTCACTTGAAACTGTATTTGAGATTTATAACAAGGAATGGAAATTTATTATCATTACTGCTTGATATCGAGCTTGCGCGAGATTGGGATCGAGTCCGGGAATAAGTTGATGCTAACTCTTTCTATAATATTTTATAATTTAATTCGTCAATTTTATTGACTAACCGTAGGGTAAGTTATAGTAATGGGCCGAAAATCAAGAATGAAAATTTTTGCGTATCTTTACGTTTCAGAGGTTTCTGAACATTTTGGCATATCTCAAGAAAAATGAATGTGTGTGTTTTGTGTATACGCAATTTTCGTCCACGTTTTCGGGCGCACGGATTGACCGATTTGAATGGTTTAAAAAACATTTGACGCTTATTGATAGGGAGATGCGTTGATTAGTTTTTGACAAAGGCAGGTCCAGCCGTTACAAAGATACGGAGCAAAGAGTGCAGAAAATAGAAATAGTTTTTGAGAGAGCGGAATATCCGATTTGAATGATCCAAGAAACATTCAATTTGTTATAATTGGGAGAAGTTGTGATTATTTTTTGGCAAAGGCAGGTCTAGCCATTTCGAAGATACACAGTTAAATGTACAAAAAATGGCAGGTTTTAAAAAAATCTAAGCATCCCATTTGAATGATTCAAAGAACATTCTACTTGTCTTAACAAAATAATTCATTTTGGAAAAAAAAAAATTTTCAACTTTTTTTTTCAATTTTTTTTTTCAAAAATTTTTTGTTTCAACTTTATTTTCAATTTTTTTTTTCAAAAAAAAAATTTTTGTATATCGAAAATAATTCAGATTTTATTTTAAATTCTGATTATAGTTCTAATATACTTTAAACAAATAGTTTCAACTTTGCAATTCAGTTTATATAATTCTTATAAATGTTAGACAATGTTATAATATTTATGATAATCTATTTGAAAACATTCAATATTCCTCGAATATTTCGTTACGGTACGGGAAATTCCAGCAATTTGCCTTAAGGCACGATGCCATACACCCCACTAGTTTATAATTTAATTCGTCAATTTTCTTTTGCAACTATTACTGGATGTCGAGCACCCATATTGCATAAATGTAAAATTAAATTTTTCCAAAAATATTGCAGTAATGCCATCAAAACGTATTATATAAAATAATAAATAAAATTCAATGAACAATAAATAAACATTTTAAAAATTGCTAAAAAATTTTTTCTATATTGCAAATTTTATCCATTCACAACTTTAAAACAAAATTAATTTTGGTTTAAGTAAAATCAAAAATACATTTAGGTATGTTACAATAGTTAGCCAATTTTATATTCCCGGTAAAGAATTCCTGTTATGTATTATGAATGGCCCTACCAATTTTCATCTATCAAATTGAGCCATAACAAAACACAAGAGAAATTGATTTAATTCTTTATTATCATGAACATATCACTTCTAAATTCCCATACAGCATGTGTGGTCTTGTTCTTTGTGCAAGCAACAGTATATACGAATTATGAATTAATTTATGCCTTCTTACGTCTTTTGAAAGGATAATTACTGTGACTATTGTACATTTAATTTACATGAGAGAAATATCAGCAGCTATTATAGATGTAGAAATAGAAAATTAATTGATAATGCGGATTCTTTGGTAGCGGATTCTGTGCGGTTTGCTAAATCATTCAGGTAATTTATCATAAATAAATTATCGTCATAGACAATCATTTGTAATTTATATTTATATAACACTATTCGTGATTCTAATACTCTTTATACTCATATATGTACATATAGTCACGTATAACAAATTGTGATTTTAAATATGGGTTGGATTGTTCTTGACATTTTTAAAGATTTTTTAAATAACGTTTCTAAAAATTTAAACAGGATATGAAATAATTTTATTGATCTGTATTTCTGTGACGTAAAAATAGCCTAAATATATAAAATTAAAATGTATTCTTAACTTTTTAACTGCATTTTGATGTTCAATTATAAATTTCTAGACAATTATCCTTTCTCAAACCGTTAGAGATTCTTCTATAAGATATTCTACAGAGCATTTCCGTTGAAGGCGCCCTAGAAAAGCTTGTGAACAAAATATGTATTAGATATAAACACTATCTAATAATCAAATAACTCACATTATTATAAACAGTTATTTTTGCTCGGTTCCCATAATATTCTGACATTGTTTTAATACAATAATACATGATGGGTAATAAACCGTCTTCACAATATATGTTGACTTAAATGCTTTTAATTTTGCGAAATGAGGTTCTCTTTTGTTGTAAATATTAACTTATATAAATTATATTCAGTATCTGATTTTATATTGCATATACCTTGGTTTGACACAGATATAAAAAATAGTAAAATTTACTGTCAAGCCCACTTAATTCATCAGGAAGTTTTGACTAAATTCTAACAGATCTAAAAAATCAAAACAGTAATAATTTTTTTTGTAAATTTGTGGTAATGATAGCATTAACTAAACTAATTTCACCATATGATTCGGAAATAGTCCAATTATTATTGGTATTAACTATTACATATGCAGTTCATAACTATAATTCATACTCGTATTCACTTTTTATGATCAATTCTCGATAAATAGATTTTTAAACTTTAAATTCTATAAAGTTTTTTTTATTATAAAATGTGACTAAAATATTTTTTCTTTCACGTATGTGTATATTGATTGATTGATTACTTGCAATTTTTATCAATGAATTCATATCAATATGAATAGTGATATTTGTTCATAAATAAAAAAAATATGAATAAATGGACACAAACTTGTGTTTTTCTATTGCTGATATTCTCTGAATTTCTAAAAATAATTGTTTGCGTAAAAGAATAATTCATTCTTTTAAAAGTTTGCTATACACCGAATTATTTAGCCATATAGTTAAATGTTTTATGATTTTAAAAATTTCAAGAGAATTTTGATCAAATTTCAGTAAATAAAAAATCATCGAATGATTCGATTACTAAAATGTGTGTTAAGAAATATCAATTTGTGAATGGAGGGTGAAAATTCAGGGCAAAAAAAAAATAAGTAAAATCTTCTAAATATGTATTAAAATAATAAAATAAAATAAATTGATCCTGGATATAGGGAAAGCAACCTTAGTGGCCAACCCTCACAACTTACGGGTAAAATAAAAAAAATAGATGCTAGATCAGTTTTTATTCAAAGAACTGTGACCACTAGCATTATGATACGAGAATTTTTTATATATAGATATATATATATATATATATATATATATATATATATAAATAGATATATTCGTTTTAAAATAATATTTATGCACTAAATTTATGGAAATCGAGCTGTACGTAATATTTATTAATAAGATCTAATTGATCCAATTATTATTAAGTGACGAGGCCAAACAAGGATAAACGCAATTTACTATTTATTTATTCTGAATTCTGTATCTAGGTTTGCGTGTTTCTACAAAGCCTGCATAACGCACTCAATACGAACTATCTATGATAATTATAGAAAATGAACAAAGATAATCATGTATATAAACAGATATGTGTGTACTTATGACAACATATCAACTCGTAATAATTATTTTAATTGTGTACATTACTATTATATTCATATATCCTGTATTGGAAATTACGGCAATTACGAAACTACAGACTATTAATTGCTAGTTGGCGATAAACGTGTTTAATTATTTGAATTAATATTATTCGAGTTGATGAAAGTCGATAAATATTTATTACATTTACTGTAAGCAAACGTTGAGTTATTTAAATAACAATTTTTAAATTTTAACCATAATTTACAAATCTTAAAATTGAATTAATTTAACTTAATTCAGAAACTCAATATGAGTTTTTATGGACAGTCTTGAATTAATAGTATATTTACATTTGTAAATCGTTTGTGCATAAACATTGTGATGTTTTGTGTGCTAGTTATCCCTGATTACAGATTTCAAACAATACCTTTGAATCAAACAAAACATGCATTATCAATACAGAATATCATTGAATTGTAATTACAAAAGAGTGGATGTTTGATTTCAATAGGAATCTACTAAACCAATAATTTACTTAAAATTATTCGAGTCTATATAGACAAATTGATATCAATTACAAACCACCAGTTAATGAATAGGACAAAGGCAGATGTTTTTAATAAGTAATAAGGGCAAATTACCAATTCAACTTCTGGCATTTCAATAGTTCAAAGGTAATTTTGTAGTAATTAAATAGGAAAATTTATATAAAAATTAATCAATGGTTTTATGAAGCTTGAATATCGTAGGTTTAACCTTAGCACTATATTTTTATAGGTCAACATAGAAAATCATGAAGAGAACGCACCCATCGGTGTTTTACGTGTTTATTATGGTCACAAATATTGAATTGAAAATATTATTTTTATTGATTGTTGTTATTATTTTTAAATAAACGATATACATTTAGAGTTCCATTTCTATTTTATTCAAGGATTAGTAAAATTATTATTATGCAAAATAGTACCCCTGTAGAAATAAATCGTGGCGCAATATTCAAATCTTACCCCTTTATTACTAATATGAGAGTTTTTAGATTAACCAGACATTAATTGTTTTAAACATTTGGAAAATACATGGCAGAACACTTTTCAAAATGGTAATTGTAATTTATTGGAATGTAGAGTAACTAACATTTTTAAATTTATGTAAAGTTTATTAATATAGAAGGTGGGGTAAATATTGTTTATTCAAATTGATTTTCAATATAGGGTAAAATATTGTTTAACTATATTGATACCAAATTGGTTTTAAATTGGAGTTTAACATTGTTTAATAATATTGAGCTCATTTAAGTTTAAATATTTAAATAGTATAATATTAGGGCAACAATGATAAACTATATAGAGCCCACATAAAAAACAACATCTAAATTTTGATAAATCGCAAGTTTATTCATGCTGGGTAAACAATCATTTCTAATTTTGGCAAACTTTGTAAATAATTTTTAAATGGTACATCTACTATTAATGTTAATAAGAGTAAAATGTATATTCTTAACGACAGTAATTTTACAATGGCTTTCAACAACTCTAAGAATAATTCTATAATTTTTTTATACAGTTTTGAAATAGAAAGTCTAATATGTAATATAAATGTAATAAAATTAGAGAAAAACCGTCGGCGGACAGAAATTTCTTTAATAAATCCAGTAAATAACACTAGGGAAAAATCTTCTGTTTTCGAGTCTAGAAAATCTATATCACAAAGTATATTATTTAAATTTTGTAAACTTCTAGTATCCATTAAATTATAATCAATCAATAGAATTAAATTTGCTTATCCTTCAGAATTAGAATTGCACAATATTTATTTTATTTCTGCGGTTAGAACTACATACAGCGAATTATATGGTCTAAAAATATAGATATTATTCAGAAGAAGAGATTACCTCTAACAACGAACAAGCTGTAATAATACCGATTCCCACTTGCAAATATAGATTTAAAATATAATTACAAACATTTATTAAAAATCAATTAAAAATATATCTAATATTGATATAAATTGTCAACTGTTAGATTGCCACCTAAAAAGTCAGGTTACGTTACAAAAGCTTAAAGAACTTGTAAGGGTTTATTCAAAAAAATATTCCTTCTTCATAACAGCATGGATTTCTAGGAACGACGTGTAGAGTTACAAAATATTAGTAAATTACAATAATATAATAGACATAAACGTTATATTAAAATTTAGTTGGTTAAAGGTTTTTCAGCTTACATAGAATAGATACATAGTTACGTCAATTTTATTTTAGATTAGTCAAAATTTGAGTTTTATGCTAGTAGCACTGTGTACTCAGACTCAATGACCTGTCGATTGGAGTCCATAAAATAAAATATTACAAATCGTCCTATTTCCACAATTTTCTAAAACAATTCCTCAACTCAGCCATTTCGAAAAGGGCGGCCATTTCTTTTCTAACATGATTCCGTGACAATGCGACATCAATTACAGTCTGGAATGGAAGACTGTCGTGTTATTGGAGGCCCCCTCAGAAATAATACATTTTTAATGTAACTTTTTTATGATGGATTATACCAGCATGAGTATAACTAACTAACTAAAGTTATATAGAGACTGCGATGTCAAAGATTAGATCTATAATGCTGTGGGTATGCGTGTGATATGGCCATGTTTCGTTTTTATCAGAGAAATAATGATGTTTGTTAATTTATGTATTGTTTTTCTTTTAGTTTTAGTAATTAGAGTGCCCACTGGGAGGGTTTTATATTAATCAGGGTGACATATATGATTTTGATGTCGTGAAATGTAGGTTTCTGTTTGGATGCGTGGAATTCGAGCATGGGAATGAATATTTGAATATTATTTTGATATTTATGATAGGTTTCATATGAAACCTCGTATTCCATCACATTAATTAATATATGTCGAGTCACTATTCCATTTCATGATTATTTTGTAATAAATTCATTTACATATTTGTAAACATGTTCAAAATCAATTTTAATAACTGTCGGTCAATTATATGTTATATCTTTATATTTCAAAACATTCATAACGATCTTAATACTTATTTTGATTTCAATCGACAACATGAAATAATTTTAAATTACGTAATAATTTTCCATAAAACACTTATCTATTACGTATTCTTTTTAACTACCAATTTCAATCAAATTAAAACAATTAATTATAACTTTGTTTTCAAACAGTTTTACGTAATATTTATTTTTTATCTCTTACACTTGTGGTTATACGTAGGTACATTTTTAATGTCCGGCTAAATAATTTTCCTTCGGAAAATTACTTGAGTAAAGTTAAGCAACTAGGGAAATTAATAAGTTTCTTTAACGTCGTTATATGCAATTATACATGAAATTATTTAGTTCGAAACTTTGTTGGTATCAAGTTTCTTATTTATTCAGTGAATTGCTTTCTAAAACTTACCCGCAGTGATAATTAAGTATAATTTATATATTTATAAAGCTATTATCTAGGAAACAAGAGGTGTATTTTAAGCTTTGAATATTAAAGTAAGACATTGTTTGGAATTGTTAGAAAAACTAAATCAATTTCCCATAAAAATATGACTGCCGCAATTTTTATTTTAAAATTAATAATCACGATGTTGGTTATTGGAACAATTTCTTCATGAAGCTAATATGCCTATATGTATTTTAAACACAATAATATTACCAGTTTTTTTACGTTTGTTAATAAATTGGATAATTTATGAATAATTGATGGTATTATCTAAACATTAAGAACTAACTATATTGGCAAATTTTAGTGTGAATAAATGTAACCTCTTACCTAGTTTTTACATTATTATCTGCCCATAAGTAATAATTTTGTATTATGAAATTTAAAAAACAATTTTAACGCTGAAGTACTGTGAACACATCATTGAAAAGTAATTTTTATTTTCCAATGATTCAAAACATATTTTTCAGATTTGTGCAGAAATCTCTGATCAAATTTTTGTTCATAAACATTGATTAAAAATTTACATATATAATCTCAAAAAAATATATCAAAATTTTGGGAAAAGCATTTTATAATATCTTCGTCAAATTTGCCAATTGTTGTTTTCGATGGAATCGAAGGCCTAATATACGATTTGGGATTCTATTTAAGTGGTAGTATATTCTTTTATCTAAGAGAATATTTATTCTGCAATGAGCAGAGACTCTTAATATAGAAATATATTTGGAGTATAATATAGAACTTAATAAAATAAAAATAATACAAAACTAAAAAGAAGAAAATTAATATAATATTATCTAAATAGTGAGTAAGTTTTACTTCTATCTGCTGGACTAAGCTTCCAAGTAGTACACTTGGTTGGCTAAATCCTTTGTATGAACGTCGATCTTGCTTTTGTAATTCGAAAAAAAGTGATTTTAAAGAAACATTTATTATTAGTTGTCCATAAATTAGAAGAAAAATAAATATAATAAATAAATGAAGTAAATTTAAATTAGAATAAATTGGGCTACATAGATGTAGTTAGTTGCTTCTCCGCCAAATTGCTTCAGCTTTCCTGGTTTTATGTCAGGCCAATTAGTCAATTAGCCAAACCTAGGCGCCGGTGAATCCTCTGCTCAATTGTTATATTTTTTACTAGTTTGGCTTATTAAAGATAATTAACTCCGTTAATTTCTACCATTTTTTTTATTATTCCTCTCCACTTAATGGGTTCATGCAGGCGTATTCATGATGTACAACAAGCATTTCCACATTGTTGCTTTCACATAAATTGCCGTGTGAGATGTGAAGCGTGGTTTCTGCCATTTTGAATACAGAATTAGCATTCAATTGTATTTTTCATTCCTATGAAATGGTTCCGTCTTCGCACACACGAGTATTGTATCATCATCATTCATTGTTCATCTTTTTTTTTCACTTTTTGAAACATTCATTTGAAACATCACACATATTATGCAAATTTTATTATACTCGCCGAGGATGTGAAGATTTTTATATTTTGCTTGAATTATTAAATTGAGTTTTAGTCCATACCGAGATAATTTTTGGACCTATTTAGGTAATAAACCACCATCATTAGGTTCCATATGTTATTCAACAAGCAATTTGTTAATAGAAAGATTATTAACTACAAATACATATTTTCCTCGATAATATAATTATCAAAATTGCATTATACTCGTTTACCAAAGAGAAAAAATTCTGATAATAATTTCTGCCAATGTAGGTGATACTTTGATTAGTAAGTTATTATTTTTACAGGATCAAAATTGTTAAATTTTATAGTTTTATAAAAAATCACATAATTTTATATTATTGCGATCGTTAAATTTAATTATGAAATACCAAAGACTAGACTAACCAACTAAAGAATAAAAATATGACCATGGATCATGACCATAAAAATATGGCCATGGTTCATTAAGAATGTATCAAAATGCCTTAGTTCCTTATAATTTGTATAATTGAATTAAATAATGGATTTTAAAATTATTAATCATAAATACACATTTTCTCCTATGATATAATTATCAATATTGCATTATACTCGTTTACCAAAGTGAAAAAACTGTGACAATAATTTTTGCCAATATAGGTAATACTTTGATTAATTGGTCATTATTTTTACATGCAGTTTAAAATCATAGTTGATAAATTTTATAGTTTTAATTAGAAAAATACCATGATTTTGTATTTTTCTAGCAGTTTAATTTAATTATTAAATATTATGGCTAGACTAAAATACAATCACTAGACTAACTGAATTATAACCATAAAAGTATGACCATGCGGTTTTTTAAGTATGTATCACTAAATGCCATAGTTTCCTATATTTTATATAATTGAATTAAATAATGGATTTTAAAATTTATTTTCTATCGTGTAGCTAAATTTGCATATCGAGCCAGGTATATTTATTTAACAGCCAATTGAATGAAATCGAAGAAATAATACATAATTTGTCCCTTCAATGGCAATTAAATAAGTAGAAAAAGCTCAAGTGCAATTCCTCAGTTCCTAATAAGGTAGAAATTTATTTGAATCGAGAAAATAGCTCACAAACATGTTAGATACGTTTTTGATTGCATTTAAAAATACTGGCGCCTTGTTATTTCAAACTGGTTCGGGAATATAAAATTTACTGGTTTGGTAGTTGATTATAAGGATGTGTTAATGAATTCAATAGTTTATGGGTGTCACACATTTAAATATAGATGTATATATACATAAATATATATATATACGAGGTCTGTTCAAAAAGTACCCGGAATTTTCGTTTTTTCAAAAAAATATTTATTTATTCGTCTACATTAATGTGGTCCCCTTCAAAGTAGTCTCCCCCAGATATAATACACTTATGCCAGCGTTTTTTCCAATTTTCAAAGCACCCTTGATATTCACTTTTTGATATGTCCTTGAGCACTCTCAGCGATTTTCTTCAATCGAGGAAAACCGCCGTCCTTTCATGGGTCTCTTCAACTTTGGGAATAGGAAAAAGTCACACGGAGCCATATCTGGTGAATTTTTGCACTTTGCAACACTTTATTTAATTTTTTACGCAAAATTTAATACAAATTCTTTGTAAAATACAAATTCTTCCATTGTAAAAATCGCCGAGCTCAGAAAAACACGTCGAACCTTAGCGACTACCACAGGCAAAGTAAACAGTGAATATAGCTGAAAATTTCATCATACTTTAGGGGCATGTATACCAACACAATAAAAAAAAATTTTGACAATCAGACACTCCAGACCCGCGAAATTTAATTATTAGTAATTCCGGGTACTTTTTGAACAGACCTCGTATATATATATATATATATATATATATATATATATATATACTGGCTGTCCGCCAACTAAAGACAACAATTATAAAAAAAAATCTTGTAGTTCAAACTTATGAGCTTTTAAGTAGAATCTCAAACTCTGATCCAATAAAAGTTCCATTGATAGTTATAGGATTTAATCACCATAGCAAAATACAAGTACAATACTTGTTAGATTCACTTGTTAGCTAAAAAAACGAGTAAATGATAAAATCCTAAAAATAGCACTCAATTTGATCAGAATAATTTGATGGAAAGAGACAGAATAATTTGTTAATTGTTAGTAAATTGTAATAATTGAAATTAACTATTTTACTCATTCTGTAAGTTCTGAATTTAAGTGATAGGCCATTTTTCAAAACTGATACTTGACATCAGTCTGTCCAAAACGAATGTAAAACCTTTAGATTGATTCCATTCCTCTCACTAATCCGCGAGAAAGCTCATCATTAATAGCAAATTTTTATACATTCTACGGCAATGACAAAGAAGTCGATTTCTCCTTTACCAAAAAGAAACCCGATTCTTTTTAAAGCCAAAGCATAAAATTTTCAATATCATTTCTTCACTTTTTAAATCTTTTTGCAACACCTCCGTGCACTGCGCAACAATGGCCGTTTATTGATTTTCATATTGAAACTAATAATAAAACGTGTAGAAATGCGTTGGAACAGTTTAATGAAATATTCTTTTGTCGGATTTGAATCCTTTCATTGTGGCATATTTATATTTAGAAATTTTATGTCGTTCACATAAATGGTTTGATGGTTATTAAATGAATCTGTATAGATCAACTTATTTATGACTTCTTGGTATTGTGTTCTGATTTGTTGTGAAATGTTAATATAGGGACAGAGGAAAAATCAAATTTAATCAGTGTTATTCAATAAAGCATCATTAAATTCCAATATAGTATTGTAAAAGTTAGTATAGGAGCAAACTCAGGAGCTTTTATAAATATTGAGTAAAATATAATAATACTAAAAATAAATTATTCTACTTAATAAGAAATCAGTTAATTTCAGATTTAATGGTCTAGAGATCTGAGTTAGTAGTATTTCACTATCATTTATATGAAAATTACTATTATTTGCAAAACGTATTATTAATATAATATTAACATTACACTCGTGTTATACTACTGAATAGTTACTAAAGAGTATTTTTCACATAGTAATTGGAGTTGTTCATCAGCAATTATTGAAGTATGGCTTAAATAAATAAATTAGATAAACAATGTATATATTTTTATTCTTCTACCTGTTAATAATAACATAAGGCGATCTATAAAAGTGCAAGAGAAATATTTTGAATAGTGATTTGTATTATTATAGAGGCTACATTAAAATGAAATGAAACAAAGACTAAATAATTCATGCAAGTCTCATGACTTTGCTCAAAATTGAATACATTTTTTAGAAACAATTTTATATAAATAAGTAATTATTTAAAATATCTTCATATTCCCAAGCGTCGAAGTGTAACGTATCCATAGCGGTAAATTAATTCAATACAATAATCATCTTTGGTTTGTTATTGTTAGACATCGAGGTTTTTGTCAATTCATCGTAATTTTGTGAATACTGAAACTTACGAACAAATCTAATTGCATAATAGAATAATGATACATAAGTTTGGAAATTATACTTTATGTCCCGATTTATGATTATGTCATTATATAGAGCTTTGGCCTTTAACGAAATATTTTTGTCGAGCGACCATGGTAATAATCGGAAAATATATTCCAAACAATAGAATATTCATGAGTAGAATTTATATACCTATATAAAAAATTGAATATAAAGACATGTTTTTTAGATCTTTATATGACAATAACACACATATAACAAAATTGAGATTTAGATATTCAGATAAAGTTTTCAACTGCACGATTATATATATATATATATATCATGTACGTAGTCCTTTGTATTGATCAATGAATTCAACTAGTAGTAAACACACACATGTCTAATTTTTCTAAATTTCATTTTAGATTTTCGGGCCATTACTATAACTTACTCCACGGAAAGTTAATTATTGATAACATATAACTAGAGAAGTTTTGTTGACTGCTCACTTACTTTTTTACTACACATATAGTCCTATAAATAATATATATAATACATCCAGATTTGTAATACAATTTCATTTGCAATATATTATAATAATATAATAACTGATTTTTCCAGTAAATAAGAAGCCATTCATTTTAGACTCATAAGCATAAAATTCAATTACTATGGCGAAGGTACATAAGTAAGCACCCTGCATTTTAAGTTCCCCTTATACATTATTCAGTTTCCTGCCAGACTTAACCAATTAGGCAAAAGTTCCATACAAAATGGAGTCGAATTCGAATAAAATCATAGGAGATGTAATATTTATTTCTTTGATAATATAAAAAACGAATAAATATCGAAAAACTGCGGAAAAATGTGTTTGTCGAATTACTGATATTATTATTACTCTATGTACAAGATATGGATATGTTGATTAGATATGGATATGTGGATTGTATATGGATAGTACAGGTTAAAATCGTCTAATATGTTTCAATATGTTTTAGTAATTAAGTAAAATATTAATTTGTTTATTTATTCAAGACTTCTATATATGCAGATACCGCCAATAACTGTACATATTTACTTTCCTACAAACAAAAAAATATTTTCTACTCCATTCTTATCCATTTCAGCCATAAAATATTTCAACAGACTTTAATAATAACATATCCATAAGAGTAATATTTTGCCTTAAAGTTTAAAAATTTAAGAATTTTCTAATTTAGCAAAATAATTTCAAGACTAAAATTTAATATGTAAAAACTAACTGTTCTTATTTATAACTGAGGCTCGAATACAGAACTAAAATCTGGATACCGATATTCGATTTTGAAAAATGAAATGCCGGGATCCCGGTATTAAAACCGGTATTATTAATAAAAAGATACTAGTTATATTTCTGTTAATATTGTTATTACCAATTACGTCTGTTTACAAACCACTTCGTTTGATATCATGAGCAGATTCACATTTCTTTTTATGATACATCTATATTAAAATTGATATTAAAATGTATAAATCATGTTATTATTTTAGTAAATAGCGTAGATAATCGCTTTTTTCTGAAGATAGTATTTTTTGTTTTTTAATTATATACCCTTAAGATATGCCTTAACTTTTATATTGAATTCCACGCAATGTAAACATATTTTTTACTTGTATTACAGTTGATATGCAAATTTTAGAGATACTGTTTATTAACTTTTATGTTACACACTTTATATATTTTGTTAAAGAGACGTTATCTTACCATTTATTAGTGTATTAATAAAATAATAAATAAATATGTATAATATAAGAAAATATATCCTTTCTACACGCGAATAGCGAGATGAATATGCATTTTGTCGCCGAAGCGGCGGAATCCGAGTGAAAAGGTTAAATTGTATACTATGTTTTTGAACCATTGATAACAAATTAGATATGACCGATGCACATGGCTCCATAATAATTCTTATAAATGAGGGTTATTCATTGGATATTGAATATAAAATTTATAAACAATCGCTTCATTTTGTCGACACCGTCGCTTGTCGATAGTGCCCACTAGGCTCAGTATGTTTAATCTATAATGCATAAATTTATTTTTTTATCAAAATATTGATAATACCATAATTCCGGTATTGATATATAAATACCGGTATTTAATACCGGACAAAAATCGACCGGGATTTCGGTATTCATGATTTCGGAAACCTGATATTGGATACCTACTTGTACTTATTACTTATTTAATTCTAATATATAACATTTCATACTAAAAATCTTTTTTAAATTGACTGGATTTAAAGAATAAAGCTCTCAACTTTTTGTCTGGTTGTATTTTATGCATTTCATTACCAAGCCATAGATAAATCTTTCTTAAAATAAAGCTAGAACTTACTTTTAAAATAACCTGATATTTTATATAGATACCCCAAAAATCGTATAGCAATTACAGAGTAACTTTTAAACCAAAAAAATATTCATTGTGAATTTTCACAAAAACTGTACTGTACTACATATATAATCAATACTCTTACAATATTCTAAATTTTCAAACTTAACTTTATACAGTATCATGTCCTCAATAAAATTTGTGTGTTCCCCACATATTTAAATCAAAAAATATTCATTAGTAAATTCTTATAAAAAAAACTGTACTGTTTACTGTACGGACTCGACTTTTATTGACGACATGATACTATAGTACCATGTGTTCCCCACATACGTGTTCTACACATACTGCTTCTTAAAATTTAAAATTCAAAAGGTATAGTAGGTCTTATCACTGTCACATCATGAGAGACTACTTGTGAATAATGTCTAGAAGAAATGTGCAAAAAAATCGTGAAATAATATCGATTTTTATCTGCAAATTGATCGACTATTATTATTGCTATGGATATGAACGGCAGTTTATCACCTACGCTGCTTGCAGAATAAATTATATGCATCACATTTATATTTGATGAAAATCGTTTCCAGAGATTGTAAAATATAATATAAAAGATAAAACAGGAAACTAAATTGTAATTGATAGTGGAAAAAATATGATCGTTATTAAGAAGTACAACATGTATACTAATTATTATTTGTACAAAATTGCATATCAAGGATAAGAATATTAAAACTCCTTAACCATATCATAAACTAGACGAATGAATCTATCACATTAAGAAAATGTAAAAATATATTACAATATTTAGGCAATTTATAATTGTCCTCTGCGTGCAAAAAAGAAGATAATTTACAAAATTGGAGCAGAGTGAAGAGTATAAAGTACTTTACTGAAATGGTAAAAATGGTGATTTATTCATGCATTTTCAAGCTAATGCAGAAAATTAAAAAGAAACCTATGATTTTATTTTTCGAGCAAATACCAATGTTTTTTTTTACTTGTCAAAAAGATAGTTTGATAGTCGCTGATCTTATGTAACATATCCTCCAAAAAAATATCCTCGTCGAGGGCAAATATTGACTGATGACACGGCATTAGTCTTGGGAATGATAGCGTGATATGGATGTATATCTTATGCATATTAGTCATTCGCAATCACCCTTCCATATTAAACTAATACCATACAAACATCAAACTGTGTTCGAATATGAAACGAAATAAGGATACAAATACAGCCTACCAGCAATGATATATCGTTTACCATATATCACCATATAGGAATAAACAGCCTAGGAGGATTTAATGACTTATTTCTCGAACAAGTTCCGAGATTTGACCTCTTGCAACGCCGTACGAACAGGTACACCAAAGTAAAAATAATTATCAGGATTATTTTTAATAAGTATAGTGCAAAGAAATAATTTGTGGAATAATGTAGAACTACAAAAACTTGATCAGGGTTTCAGGGGAGTACCTGTAGTACCTCAATATGATTAATTGCTCTTTTATCAAGTCAATTTAATTATAAAATAATTTATTATAGAGTAGGGCGGACACAAAGGTCTAATTTGACTTTGAGCAAAATAATTAAATTGCTCTTAATAATGACTAACTAAATTAATAAATCTAAATTGTTAAGACCAAACTAATTATATCACAACTTGTAACTCATGTCTAATGAACAACTATCTGACAATGTTCAGTAAAAATCTCAGCTAATTCATCGCGAGTTTTTTTGCTGATTTTCAAAAATTTGTGACGTGGTTCTTTTACCCCATCAGCAGTAAATTGAAACGGCCAGGGGGCAAACAGGCCTAATGTATTTTTTATTTTCAAATTTTACAAAATAATAGCTATTATTTAACCAAAGCAAAATATAAATTTTCAGGGGTGCGATTTTTAACCCTGTAAATAATTTTAATCTAGAATTTAGTCAGACATATTTATCAGCAGAGTTGGATTAACTTTTTATTGAATTTATGCTTATTTAACCCTGCAAATAATTTTAATCTAAACTTTAGTCAGACATATTCATCAGCAGAGTTGGAATAACTATTTATTTAATTTAACTTTAGTAAAATTTCTTCCTCTAACTAAATTTATTTAATACATACTATATTGTACTTCTTTAACCTTTGCCAGGGTAAATATGGCAATAAATAAGTTCTTTTTACCCCACCCAAGTGTTAGCTTTTATAGAGGTTTTATAAACTAAACTGTTGAATCTAACTTAAAATTAACAACATATTTTATAGAACAATTAAATGGTGTTTACTCAAAATGTATATTAAGGTCTCGTAAACTAAACAACAGTGCTCACAACCAAAACAAACAATGATAAAAAATACATTTGTTATGGATTTTCAAACATTGCCGTTTATTTGCCGACAGCAACATCGTTGAAATCAAGATGGTGAGTGGTTATACATTTTTTCCCTATACTTTCAAATATTGTTGGTGAAAAAATCTTAACTTCACTGGTTTTTGAGATACTTTAGAACCTCGTTTATCCGGACCTCTGTTATACGAATTTGCGATTATCCGGACTACCATACCTACAATTTAAATTTTTATGATTAATGCTACAGTTTAGTATGTATATGTAATGTAATCTAAGAAAATATATATGTAAATACATAAGGAAGTTTCAATTTATTAATAAACATAATTTTCGTTGACATTTATATATGTATTTGTTATTTTTAATAAATTCACATGTTTCTTTATACATTTGTTTATCCGGATTTTTGATTATTCGAATGACTGTCGACAACAATTAGTCCGAGTAATCAAGGTTCTACTGCATTGGTGGATCTTTTTGCCCGCGAATTTTCAAGCTCTGGTCTACCCTAATAACTAATTAAAAATTAACAGATACTATTTCCTATAGTAATTCACAATATCTGCATTATGTTTTTAAAAGTATTTTTTGTAATGAATTAGATTAATAGATCTCAACAGCATTATCTATTTCACGCTTTTCGGAACTTAAAACATTATAATGAAAACAACCAATTAAAAATGAATAATTGTTACATTTTTAGAGTAATTAACAATCTTTTTTAATTACACATACAAATATGTTATGTATACTA
>NW_020537397.1:0-23268 GCF_003426905.1 Ctenocephalides felis
ATTAATTTTTTATTGTTTCTAATACTTTATAATATTATTACTATAAATAATTGAAGTATTTATAACATTATTACAATTTCTCGATCTCTTCAGAATAACTCTACTTGAATAAATCAGTAGGTTAATAATCTATATTAATAATCTCTATAATAAATGTGTCTTGATACCATAATTTTGGTTCGTCTAATATTACCGACAATTTATAATTTCAATCTGTTATACGATATTATTTTTTGCGTACTGTGGACATTTGAATATAAATTAATTTATTGAATATTTAAGAAATCTTTAGTCCATTCATAATTTTTATTGTGGCAATATAATGTACCTAAACTGTTATTTGATTACAACGTTAGATTTTATTTATTTTATATATGTCACAATACACATGTGATAGCCAATGATAAATTTGACAAATCTTAAGAATGCAATATTTTTCAATAAATATAAAAATTACCTTATAATGTAACGTTCAATCTGATAATAGATTACTGACCAAATTAATAATCGATTATCAGATGATGGTTTATCTCGAATCATCCAGTTTTGGCAGCATTTATTTTTGTGGAATTTTGAATAACATTTTACAGCTTCTTAATAATCCGAAAAATTAATAATAATTAAATATACTTAATGTAGACAATAAATATGAATATGAAACATGAAAACTTCATTTTATAAATATTTATGCGTATGCTATAAAGTAATATAATTTACTAATAATATCCAAATTTATCTATACATTTTCTGTAATATCGTGATTTGCATATATCATTATATAGAAAAATCATTGTAATTCACATATTTCAGAATTTTATATATATATATATATATATATAATATATATCTATATAATCTTGATATTATATATCAATTCCTATTATTAGTAATTATTTTATGATATGAAAATATTATTTCTCATTACACTGTATCAACGATCTTGAAAATGATACATTTATATAATAGATGCTTCAATTGCGCCATTTTCTTTCGAAAAAATAATATAATATGAAAATATTTCATTATTACTTTATCTAAAATTTCAAAACTAGTTTTTAAATCAAAATACAAGAATTGATACTTTTAATACTGCTGCATTATACTTGTTGGCTTGTGTAAATTTGTTTAAATTCACATATCATTAAATATTAGATTTTTGCAATTAAAATCTTACTACTTTACTTTTGAGAATAAACTATTTGTCTGCATAAATAATATTGAACTCTTGGTATTGATGTTCTTTACTTTTGCTGAATGAAAAACTATTCTACTAAAATTTCAAAGATTTGTATAAAGCTCTATATAGAATCATCTGTAGATTACTATACCATCTCATCTACTTTTTTCGTATTCCAGTTATTTCGAATGAATAGAAAATAGCTTTGTACAAATGAACTGCAAATGAATTGTAGTAAGTAAATCTGATGCGGAAAATAACATATAGATGGAGCGCTGGGTGCAATGAAACTTTTTAAAATATTTTATAATACAGATAATTTGTCGATGTAAATACAAAATGTTTCTCAAAAATTATCAACTTCCCGTGGGGCAAGTGATAGTAATCGCAATAAAATCGAAAATGAAAACTTTTATATATCTTTACGTTTCAAAGGTTTCTGAATATTTTGGCACACCTTAGAAAAAATGTATGTATGTGTGTGTGCGTGCGGATACAAATTTTTGTCGACGATTTCGGGAACACCGATCAACCGATTTGAATAATTCAGAAAACATTCGATTCGTATTGATGTGGAGACGTGTTGATTAGTTTTTGGCGAAGGCAGGTCCAGCCGTTCCAAAGATACGGGGCAAAAAAAGTCAAAAGGGTAACTCAGTTTTTGAGAGAACGGAGCGTTCGATTTTAATAATTCAGAAAACATTTTACTTTTATTGACAAGATGAAGAACTGATTAAATTTTTGGGAAGAACAGGTCTAGCGATTATGGACTCTCAATAAAAATAAATTAAAATATTGCCATTTGGCGGCCAAAATGTTTATTGGACATATATACATCAAATATCAGATATTTTATAGAGATTTCAATAATGTGTAACTTTCTGGGTTCCGTACCAAGATTTTTAATTACGGTTCGGGAAGTTTCAGCAATTTGCTTTAAGGCACGATGCCATGCACCCCACTAGTTTTACCTTTTTTCAAGTAATTCCATATGTTATAATAATGATTAATGAATTATTGATTGATTTAAATGCTTTGGATATTATTTATTGATTCAATTATTATGGGTACTTGTATTTATATTCCAGAAACTAATAAATTAATTGTTTATGCAAAAAAAGAAATTATAGGTTTAAAGCTTGTTTTAGACTGTTTGCTTTAATTAGAATATAGTTTTATATCTGAATCTGAAGGAGTATTGCTAGGTTCTGTGAAGAATTTTTATCTAATTACAGTAAATTTAAAGTAATGAATGGATTTGTGAACTGGAAAATAATAAAATTTTATACATTTGACCTATCATTGTTTTAGTTTATATTATAATTTTTTTATTCATAATTAGTTAATGGTAGAATTAAGTAAATTGACAAAAGCTTCCTTAAATGTTTTGGGCTAATCGCCATTGAGACGACAATATATTGTGGATATACCATTACAAAATTAGTTTTATGATAATAGAAATATTTACTAGCTCTTCTCCTATTTTCAGGTGAACATTTTCATTAACTAACTAACAAAATAAAAAGCAAAGAAATATCGCATAATACTTTTTGTATAATGCAATTCTGTTAACAACCGAATCAAAGTAGTAGGTGACCGTGCCGTCTAGGAAAATGCAAATGACAGCCACTTTTTCATATAAGAATGAATAACTTTAAATGATATTGATGATAAAAAGATTGCCTTTTTGCAATGCTAAAGTAAGTAATTGTAAAAATAAGTTCGCGACTAGATTAGGTTTGCTTTGGTTTCAGACGCAATAGAAGATAGCTATTAAGAATTTGATGTGGTCGATGAAATCGAATAAATATTTAGAAGTGTTGCAGTTTTTTTGAAAAAAAAGGATTGATTATCGATATTGAGAAAATACTCAATATTATATATATATATATATATATATATATATATATTTAAAAAAAAATACCGCCCGATATGCATCTTTTATACTCTAAAATTTAGAGTATACTTTTGTTATTACAGTAAGCTTATCAATAATTAAAACAGTCCTATAAATCTATATAAATCCTTTTATGAATTGTACAATATAAATTTATTAATTTCCATAAATATTAAAATGTTTTTATACAATATCTATCTTGTCTTATATTGTCCATAGTTTTTTTCTATATTCATAGTTTTTTTTATTGTTGATATATGGTAGGGCAAGACACAAAGATCCAATTTGACTTTCAGTAATTATACTATAAAATCTAAATAAACTATAAAAAACACATAACACGAATGAGTCAAACAACTATCGAACTATGTTCAATATTTTCAGGTAACTCCTAATTATGGACATTTTTTCATACAATACAACAATACAAAAGGTCCAACGTAATTTTTTCAATTCCAAAAAGATTTCAAGAAATAAAAGCTACATTATTCAACCAATCTTCAGCAAATTTTATGGAAACATTTTTTTAAAAATTTCATTGAATATATAACTTTGTTCTGGTTTTTGTAAGAAATATTCATCAGCAGCCGTCGAATACTTCTTATGTTGATTTATTTCTTGTAAAATTGCTTTTTTTAAATTAACTTAGTTTATTTTCTACTTTTTTTTTACTATTCACACTTTTGCCAATGATTTAGTTGGTGTTTTTAAAGCTCACTCACATGTGAGCTTTTGCAAAAATTATATAAAAAATGTTGAATCTAACTTAAAAATATCAATACATCTGCCTAAATAGCGTGTACATAAAAAATATATTCAGATATTATAAACTGTATATAAAAACTCAGTATAAAAGAATACCAATGAAAAAATATACTGTTGGTATGAGTATTGCTGCATTGCTCCTAATAACAATTTCATTAATGAGATTGATAAGATGATGGCTAGTTCCACATCTTTTGCCTTCTACTTTAGAATAATATTATTAAAACAATAAATACATAGCTTGTTTTTGGGATAAATATGGCAACCCCTGCACTACTCTATATTAACTCTAATTAATCTCTATATTAATATTAATTGTAATTTGTTGTGATTGGAAGCAATTTTTGTAATATAGATATATAAGTACATATATATATATATATATATATATATATATATATATATATATACATATAAAATATCAATGAAACACACCTTGGTAATAAAATTGTCTCGCCATCTCATAAGATTAACCTGCAACTTATACAGTCGACTTTACAACCATTGGCAATTTTTATTTTATAAAACATTTTTGGTTTTGAAAATATTGATACTGTTTCATTAATTTATTATTTAGTTTTCAAATATTAAAATAACGCCAATTTATAATAAAATACAATAAAAATTCTTAGTTTGCTTTATATTGACTTTGCTTCACAACGTAGAGATGGCACAGCACTTTTAATATAATGTAGCGTCATCTTCCATATCAAACGTCGACTAAAGTTTTCGACGAATATTCAAATCAGTGGTTTCCAACTTCCTTTTTACATCTCGACCACACAACCCCCTCTCACGGTTCTAAAAAAATTGTTGTCCTCAGAAAAAATAATTATTACTAAACCCTGTCGATTCTAAAAACTGCCAAAATGGTATGTATTTGCTGTGCATCTAAACGTTTTACACATAAAATGTAAGTTTACTTAAATGTTAACTCAAATGTTTACTCAAATTATGCAACATCATATAGATGCACTTATAATAAAATTCTTTTTTGCGGTTTGTGCGATTTCTCGGTTAGGTTCATAGACCTTATACTACATGGACTACTAATCGAGCGCAAAAGATAGAAGAGTGATTGTGACGTCACCGGGTGAACGAGCGTTGCCGACAGTTGTGGAACACTCCCGAATGAATAAATGCCATATGCATTGACCTTATAATATTTTAACCGATTTTAACAGGTGGATTCGAGTTTATGTTCATTTATTTTACAGGGGCAATAATATTAATACTATAATTTAAAAAAAATTATCGGTCCACATAGTTGCCATTATATTATTGAAATAAAACTATCACAAACAAAATTTGAATTAAATTTACTGTTTTGATAAATATATATTTTAATATAATATATAATATAATATAATCTATAGAACGGCATCTTAAACTATGTGTCGCGACCCGAAATGGAGTCGCGCGAGAAAATTCTGGGGTCGGGGGAGATTTTGATGTCAAATATTAATCAAAGATTAAATATGTTGTTTTCAACAAATTCTTAAACTCTATATTTTCATATGCATATGAATACCAAATGAATGAATCATTTAAAGATGTTAATTTAATTTTTTATATGTGTGGGGTTGCCATCGTAAATAGGGTCGCAAAAGACAACAGTTTAAAAAGCCCTAATCTATAATATCCACTATGGTTTATGCAAGTCAAGCGTACAATATATTGCAATGGCATGTTATTTCGTTATGATATTTAAAAATCTTCATATTATTATTTAAATTTTTATAAGGTACATGGGCATACGTCAATTTATTTTTCTACTCGTTCACGCAGTGACTTCACAGTCCCCTTTTATTTTTTGACACTTTATAAAATGGTAAGCATGAGCATATGGATATATGGTTAGGTTTCATATCTAGAACGCCTTACTGCACAGCAACCACAAACATTTTTTACAGTTTTTAGTACCACTTTATATGAAAAATGCACCGTAACATAGCCTTTCCTTAACATTGGTATATTTTATAGCAGAATTTGCAAATATATATCTGTCTATACATGTCTTCCTGATGTACTCATTTTACTGATACGTGTTTGTTTTGCTATTCCAAGGATATAGAAGTGTAGTAAATATTTCTTTGATAATGCCTAATACTCGTATCCACATATTTTTAACTATATATACAAAAGTATTTTTTATTAATACCCGTGGATTACGAGTGTGTGTCTCATTCAACTTATTTTTAAATCTTCATCTCATGTGATTACTTCAACAAAGCCATTATTCCTGAGCACGATTACACCTATAAATCAAGACGTCAGAATAGAATACAATAATAAAATTTTTTTTTTTTTTTTTTTTTTTTTTTATTTATTGTTTGAACAGCAATCAGAACTCCTATATGTTCTATAAGCTGTTGGTTAACGACTTAATACTACTTTATTTCATGAGAGGCAATCCATCGATTAACCATTCTCTTATGTGTGGGATATTTATGATATTAGCTCTTACGTCTAATAGTTGCATATGATTGGATGTTGCAGCTATGTCCACGAAGGACGATTTCCACTTGGAATTATATTGTGATCTATAATCCCAAGTGGAAATTTGACATCAAAGCTGCCTGATGTCGGGCTACGACGGTAGCGGGAATCGATCTAGCGAACCTGGAACTAGTGGCTGCTAGTCCACGCTCTAACCGATATCGCCACCGCCGGCCCCAATAATAAAATCTCAATTCAAAATAGCATTAAAAATAACTGCAATGGAGTTCCTTTCTGCGCATTCACCGTTCGAAATGCCAGTGATGGTAAAATGAAAGTCTGAGCAATAATAACTTTTTTAGTTTACTTATAAATAATTTATTTAAGTCAGTGTATAAGTTACCATATAAATTTTAAATTTGTCCATTTCAAAATACTCCATTATTTATAAGTGATTAAATATATTCTATATGTCTTCTAGTTAATTAATTTATAATATAATAAAAAAGTATTATCACAAATTTACGAATGACAATTAAAGAATAAATTGAACTGTATAAAGCATGGATTCTCTAAAATAATAACATTTGAAAAAGTTTATCAGATGAATGTAAAATCAAAGCAAATCAACAATCAATATCAATTGTATAGATAATTGATTTAGTTCTATGTTAGTTTTTCTGTTTTCAAAATCATGAATTCCTAACAATATGGAAGACCGATTGTGATTGTTGCTATGTTGGAGAAAGTTTCCAATTTCTTGGAGAATGAATAAACATATTTTTAATTACGATAGTCAATTTGAAACCACGTTTTCTGAACACGTCAGATAATTTAAAACCATGTTTTCTGAACACATTTTTCCTTTCAGTATGCCTTGAACGTTACTTATCCTATCATTGTTAATGGAAGAAAATGTCGACATAGAAGATTTGCAGAATTTGTTTTCATTTTCATACATTCTACCAGGGTAAGAAACGATGTTTTTGTTAACTTCATATAACTTAAATTTTTATAAGAATGATCTACCTACTTTATTCCATTATGTGTTTTTACATTTTTGCTGACATGAAATTTAAGATATTGACTCTACAGATTAATTCAAACACATATGCATTGCTAAAATAAAAGTTATTAAAAAATTATTTGTTATTAGTAAACAAAATTTGATGTTCTATAAACTGTTGCAATATGATTTTTAACTTCCCGAAAGATAAGTTTGTTTTCATCAAAAAATCCAATTCGCTAATTTAATGTTTCCTTCACGTTTCAAGCCATTCTGAATCGAATGAGAGCAAATTTGGAAAAAGTATGTGTGTGTGTGTCTGTATGTGAACAGATTTTTGCCGTAAATCGACGTTTTCTCAAAACCGTCTGAACCGATTTTAGAAATTTAAAAGCCATTTGATGTATCTCAATGAGGACTATCATTTTTCAGTTTTGTGCGACTATCTGCCGAGCCATTTCTTTGTAATTTGAAAAAAAGTGTTAAACTTTTCGTCCACATTTAGGCTCATACTACCGAATCGATTAAAAAAATCAACTAGTTGGTTTGGTATTTAGCCTTGAGGCAAGTTACATGAACTTCCCGAAATGTGTAAATAATCGACTTAATCAAAGAAAAATGTGTAAATAATATACTTCATTAATCCTACTTTTTAAAAATCGATAATAATTTTAGCAAAATTTGACGAATTTTTAAAATTAAACTACCTGTCGTTAGGCCATAATATTACAGTAAGACCATGATGTATATCGCCAAAAAAATTTCCATGAAAATCGGCTTAAATTTTTTTTTCAACAGTTAATTACAAGAAAACGGCTCGGTAGATTTTCACCTAAAATTAATCAGTATCATTCCAACTAATATCTTTCGAACAGTTTTCGATATTTTAAAATCGGTTCGGTAGGATGAGCTTAAATGTCGACGAAAATTTAACACTTTTTTTCAACAGTTAATTACAAGAAAACGGCTCGGTAGATTTTCACCTAAAATTAATCAGTATCATTCCCACTAATATCTTTCGAACAGTTTTTGATATTTTAAAATCGGTTCGGTAGGATGAGCTTAAATGTCGACGAAAATTTAACACTTTTTTTCAACAGTTAATTACAAGAAAACGGCTGGGTAGATTTTCACCTAAATTAATCAGTATCATTCCCAACTAATATCTTTCGAACAGTTTTTGATATTTTAAAATCGGTTCGGTAGGATGAGCTTAAATGTCGACGAAAATTTAACACTTTTTTTCAACAGTTTAATTACAAGAAAACGGCTCGGTAGATTTTCACCTAAAATTAATCAGTATCATTCCCAACTAATATCTTTCGAACAGTTTTCGATATTTTAAAATCGGTTCGGTAGGATGAGCTTAAATGTCGACGAAAATTTAACACTTTTTTTCAACATTTAATTACAAGAAACGGCTCGGTAGATTTTCACCTAAAATTAATCAGTATCATTCCCAACTAATATCTTTCGAACAGTTTTTGATATTTTAAAATCGGTTCGGTAGGATGAGCTTAAATGTCGACGAAAATTTAACACTTTTTTTCAACAGTTAATTACAAGAAAACGGCTCGGTAGATTTTCACCTAAAATTAATCAGTATCATTCCCAACTAATATCTTTCGAACAGTTTTTGATATTTTAAAATCGGTTCGGTAGGATGAGCTTAAATGTCGACGAAAATTTAACACTTTTTTTCAACAGTTAATTACAAGAAAACGGCTCGGTAGATTTTCACCTAAAATTAATCAGTATCATTCCCAACTAATATCTTTCAAACAGTTTTTGATTTTTTAAAATCGTTCGGTAGGATGAGCTTAAATGTGGACAAAAAGTTTTTTTCAAATTACAAAGAAACGGCTTGGCAGATCGTTGCACAAACTGACAAACGATAGTCCTCACCGAAATACATCAAATGGCTTTTAAATTTCTAAAATCGTTTCAGGCGTTTTTGAGAAAACGTCGATCAAAAGTCTAATTTTGACAAATGCCAAAAAGACCATACTGATTTTTGCAAACTTTGACGAATTTTTAAAGCTGAACCAGTTGTCGTAGGGCCGTAATATTTTAGTATGATCTAGAAGACTATGGTATCTATCGTCAAAAAAATAATCATAAAAATCGTCGAAATTTTTTTTTTTAAAACTTTATTACAAGAAAACGGCCCGGCCGATCTCTACCAAAAACTAATCAGCACGATTCCCAACCAATATCTTTCGAACGGTTTTTGAATTTTCAAAATCGATTCAGAATTGCGGGCTAAAACGTAGACGAAAAATTTTTCACTTTTCTGCCATTTATGAAGAAACGGCTTGGCCGATCGTCGCACAAAACTGACAAACAATAGTTCTCGTCGAGATACATCGAATGGCTTTTAAATTTTTGAAATCGACCCAGCCGTTTTCGAGAAAACGTCGATTTACGGCAAAAAATCTGTTCACATACACACACACACACACACACACACACACACACACACACACACACATACTTTTTCCAAATTTGGTCTCATTCGATTCAGAATGGCTTGAAACGTCGAGAAAACATAAAATTAGCGAATCGGGTTTTTTGATGAAAACATAAACTTCTCCTTCGGGAAGTTAAAAACTCTTCGAAAGATATTAGTTGGGAAAGATACTGATTAGTTTAAGGTGAAAATCTACCGAACCGTTTTCTTGTAATTAACTGTTGAACAAAAGATTTAGGCCGATTTTTATGGAACTTTTTTGGCGGTATATATCATGGTCTTATAGAACTTACTGAAATATTACGGACTTACGACAAGTAGTGTAATTTTAAAAATTCATCAAAGTTTGAGAAAATGAGTAGTTTTTTTGACGTTTGTTAAAATTAAAATTAGACTATTTACTTGGTATAATGATAGAGTTCAAGGTCTTAGTGAACATACTAAACCATTAGAATCCTACGAAAACTGGTTCAATTATAAAAATTATTGATTTTTGAAAATTAGCTTTTAGAAAATACTCCGACCGCGTTAACGTGTTCGATTTTCAATAATGGGTAATAAATCTACTCGGAATACTTTTAATCACTCATGAATTAATTTATTTTTTATTGAATAAGTTGATTATTTACACATACCGAGAAATTCATGTAACTTGCTTTAAGACAAAATACCAATACCTACTAGTTCTTCCTAGTTTTATTACAATACTACACTGGTCGACTATTATCTATCTGATGAGATCTTAAATTAGATTTGTAGCGCAATATTGAAGAGAAATATATGCCACCGAAAGCCTATTTTCACTTGATATCATATTTTAGATATACAATCTCAAGTGAAAATCTGATGATAAAATTAATGAGATAAATCAATTGTGGACCGCGAATTTGATGCTCAATGCTCTATCGTGTGTATTTATACTGTGCGGAGTAAAAGATCAACATTGGCCTCAGTGCGACACACGCTGTCGCTGCAGGTGCACGTGGATACTTTATTCGAATTCAAATGTGTTTTGGCGCGCTAAAATACGTTCTGGTGAAAATTGGATAAAAAATTAGTAAAATTAAATTCCACATATATTGTGTACGTTTAAATAAAATTACTACCAATTTTAATGAATTAATATAAAAGTTCAAAGTTCATTTCGTTTATGTTGCAGATTTAAGTTAGAAAGTCTAAATACCATGCTTACTTGTTAATAGAATGTTAATTAAATTCAAATCATTATATACAATTACATACAATCTTAAGAATTGAAATAATAATTTACAAGTCAGTGTCCTGATTTATTGAGATTTATTTATTGCTCCCCAAATGCAAGTTATAGCCGTACTAAGGTATCAAAGCACGTGTTGAATCAATTTTAAAAGAATTTCAGACATAGTTTTGATGATAATTTTGAAAAAGCAAGTTTTTTTTTATATGTATGTAGTCCTTAATACATATCATTTAATTGAGCTAGTCATATTGTAAAATTTTATGCGATTGAACAATTTATTTCTGAATACCTTAAATTTCATTAAGTGGACACAGTTTTAATGTGCATTTTAACTGAATTTTAGAAATTTTAAATTTGTATGCTAATATACAGTTTCAGTTTTAAAGAATCTTAAAGAATAATTTATTTATATCTGATTTATTGACTTTTTCTAAAGGCAAATTAAAGTATTTCCTGATGTACCAACTGTTTAATTTACCATTTGAAAAAATTCAAACACAAATTTGAAAAAAATGCTTTTTAGGTAGGGAGTATGTATTTCATATAATTTCATACTCATAATTTAAGTAATTAATCACAAATCCCATAAATTTTGACTAAGCTTGCAGAGTTTTGTGTTATAAACCAATTTAAGAAATTTAATTACAATGTATAATTTCATAATTAATAATTTTTTAATCATCTAAAGTTATAAAAAATGCAAAAATGAAAGAAAATTTTGCGGTTTAGTTATTATAATAAGATAGTTCACTTGGTAAGTAAAAATCGTTAAGATTTGGTAGCAAAAGGACGATCTTGGAAAATTAATAAGAGTGAATTTAAAAAGCCTATATATTTTCAAAAATACTTAAATACTTGAAATTATATTATTGCAAAACTGTAGACGATATTTAACTTATAATCATATAAAAATGATTTTTGATCTTTAACGAGTATTAGACAGATATAAATATCTTCTGAGTATTTAACTCATTTACTAAAATAATAAAGCGCTTTCCTAAAAAATTTTTCACTAATTTACAAGTGATAGGTGGATAATCATATATACATCTTCATCATTCATTTAGGAATTTTTCTCTATAATTTTTTTAAATTAAATATAATAATTGTCATCACTTGTACGATCCCCCTATTACTAACATTTTGATATGAAATATTAAAATAAAAATTTGCTAAAATGTCTAAAAGTTATTTTTCTGTTAAATTCACTTTTTTGATAAGTACTCTCTAATGCAAAATCGTATTTGAATTAATAAGTATATTTAAAAAAAAAAAGAATTGGAATTACTTAATTAATAATTATTATTTAAAAAAATTGGGTATAAACAATTCTATTTATAAAATAATAAAAAATCTTTGAGCTTCTTGATCTCAAAACATTACTAACAATTTGCATAATAAACATTATGACAAAGTAATTATTCTTAATATATTTATTGATTTCATTTGAGCTGATACCATATTACAATAATAAATAAGCACTAAGATTGGTATTTAGGACGATTTTCTCATATAAAAATACATATAACTGATGATAAATTTTATAAATGATGACAAATTTAAAAGAAAAATAAAGAAGTATTATAAGGAAATTGAAGATTGAATAGATATTTTAATTATAATAAATCTTATATTGTAGTATAATGAAATAGACAAATGATTTGTATTTATAAAATAAGAAAATTGTTTCATAATCTCTCATACCAGATACCCCTGTCTGACTGAGATATGAAAATTAAAAATAATCTTAATTTAATTTGATTAACCATAACCTTAATATTCAAAGTTGAAATTCTTTTGGTGCAAAAACCTATGTGAATATGTGAAACAAATATTGTTTACCAAAAATATAAGTTCATCTGGATTTTAAATCTCTAAAATGTGCAAAGACTGAGTTTTTTGGAGCTAAAAATATATAATAAATCCAGGAATACCATGGAGGGTGAGTTGTTGTAACTTGTTGCTCGTTCTTATATTACAGCCATTAACATTTGTGTAATTGGATAATACGATTTTATGGCATTTTCCATATGAAAAACATTTTCATAACATATTATCATGAGTTTCTTTTGTACGACTTTTTGCGAGTTTTGTTTTTTATATTAAGGAAAATATTTACATTTTTATCCGACGGGTGTAATGGTTGAAAAGGTGAGCTAGCACGAACTCGGCCAGTCAGTTCGATTCCAACTTTGGCCAGATCAAGTGGTATGATATTACATTTCTAATTGAGGTCAAAAATCTCAAATATGTTTTGTAAAAATGTCTCTTGTGGGTATTGCTACAAAACAATTAGATATACATATCTGTTATATATTACTCGTAAATGAAAGGGTTGACCGCTGAGTTGCCATTTTTGTGATAATACTCGCTCAGGATTTTATTGAAAAACGCAGCACATAGAACATGTTTTTTTTTAAAAAAAAGCATTTTGCATCCAAAAAATAAATATTTAGCGAAATATAATCACCACCACTGACGTTGTTAATTTATTGTCTACGCTTGTGTTTCCTTATTGTTCATCGGCATTGTTCTAAAATAAATATTTTAGTAAATACATTTACAATCTTATCGTTGTATCACAGCTAAAATAATCAAAATATTATGATTAGGTTATTTACGAACACAAATAAATTTAATGACTAAGCAGAATTTTAAGCATTTAAATTTCCATACGTAAATAAAAAATATGGCTGTTATCGCGAATACATGTTGGAAGCATTTTTTTTAAAGGTCGCTTAAAATAGTTTCGAGCATATTATTATATAATGTTTTCATAATAGTTGTTTTTGTTGTATGAGAATAAATAAAAATGCAATCTTATATTTTCAAACATTTTGAAATATTGTACATATTACAACGTAAATTAAACCAAAGATTGAACATTAAATATATAATAATACCTACAATCAACTAATCAACGTCAACTAATTAACAGATAATATTGTATCTAAATAGATTCAAAAATGCTTGAACATGAAACAATATCTTAAAATATACTACTTAAAAATCTATAACTGGAGGTATTTTAAAAAACAGTAATTAGACTTTTACAAAAAGGAATGTATAAAATTTAAACTAAAACATTATATAAATATCAATCATTATTTTTACGTACTAAATAAATCAGTATCGCTCGTGCCTAAAAAAACGTAGACTTCAGACGTTTTGCGGAATCTGCTTCATTTTCTTCAACTTTTTATTTTTTGTTATTAATGAAATAAAACCTTTTACATTTAATAATAAGTTGAAGAAATTCAATAATATTGTAACTGTTTCAGAATTTCTACATGTTTATTTAACTTATTTGTATTATTTTCACCATATAATTTACAACTGCTTTTTGTCTTGGAATATTAGTTGGGGAAAAGAAGTCTATCATTTTTGGTTTAAAATTTTGATTTATTGTTTTAAAACTGTTTTATGGTCATATCAAATAAACTAAACTAACTAATAAATATAAAATATAATATAAAATAAATGGTTATATAAAATAAACAACATATAGCAAATTAATGGTATAAGTAGAAGCTACAGTATTACTTCTTCTAACATCTTTTGAAAAGTTTAGAACAGATAAGTTTGGGATAATTGATTGGATACTTAGTAGTGAAAAGTTATCTAATCATTCTATATGTAATTTCTTATGGAAAAATTAAAGTATATGTTAAGAACATTTATATTCTAGAACAATAATTATTTATTACATAATATGAACAGAGGGCAGAAGGAATAATTATCTACTCTCAAAAGACCTTTCAAAGGAAATATTAGATCCATTATCATTGGAAAACACACATGTTTCTGGAAGAAGCTAATGGCTATGGAAACTTTCCGAACTCTAAGATCTTCTCTCTTTGTTTGGTACTTATAACTTTATGAACTTTCAATGAGTTTCCAAATTAAAACACCAAACTTATGAAAGTAAATATTTTGATTATATTCTTATAATTAATTTTATTAACTTCCCGTAGGGTAAGTTATAGTAATCGTCCAAAAATCGAAATCAAAAATTTTTACATTTCTCGACGTTTTGAAGGTTTCGAACATTTTGGCATACTTCAGAAAAAATGGATGTGTGTGTGTGGTGTGTGTGTGTGTGTGTTTTGTATGTCCGCTTTTTTTCGTCCACGTTTTCGGGCGCACGGATCAACCGATTTGAATGGTTTAAAAAACATTCGATTCCTATCGATAGGGAGATGTGTGATTAGTTTTGGCAAAGGCAGGTCCAGCCGTTACGGAGATATGGAGCAAAGAGTGCAAATAATAGAAAGCGAGTTTTTGAGAGAACGGATCAACCGATTTGAATGGTTTAAAAAACATTCGATTCCTATTGATAGGGAGATGTGCTGATTAGTTTTTGGCAAAGGTAGGCCCAGAGGTTTCGGAGATACCGAGCTAAATTTAAAAAAAATGGCTGTTTTTGAGAGAACTAAGCGTCCGATTTAAATGATTCAAAGAACTTTCTGCTTTTTTCAACAAAACAATTGATTTTGGAAAAAAAAATTTTTTGTTTCTAATTTTTTTTTCAAAAATTTTTTTTGTAATTTTGGACTAAAATTCAAAAATCACCCAAGCTAAGCACAGTCTAAGCGCCACTCTGGTAGAAATGTTTACGCAAGTGCGTTTAGGGACTGTTTGTGTACTGGAGCACTTTTTCAATTTGTGAAAATTATTGAAAAATGTGAAAATGCCGCCAAGCTGAGCACAGTATAAGTGAAAATGTCGCAAAGAATTATTTGCAAATGCGTTTAGACTGTGACTATGCGGGAGCACTTTTCAATTTTGTGTAAATTTGGCAACTATTTTTTTTTGGAATTTGATTCGAAATGAAATGACGATTGTTAATGTTCTGGAGATGATAAATTGATTTATTTATAATTAACTTTCCATAGGGTAAGTAATCGCAAAAAATCGAAAATGAAAATTTTATATATCTTCACGTTTCAGAGGTTGCTGAATATGTTGGCATACCTTGGAGAAAATTGATGTATGTGTGTGTGTGTGTGTGTGCGTCCATGTGTGTGTGTTCGGATACAAATTTTCGTCGACGATTTCGGGAACACGGATGAAGCAATTTGAATAATTCAAAAAACATTCGATTCGTATTGATAAGGAGACGTGCTGATTAGTTTTTGTCAAAGGCAGGTCTAGCCATTCCGAAGATATGGGGCAAAAAGGGCCAAAAACGGTAACTCAGTTTTTAAGAGAACGGAGCGTCCGATTGGAATAATTCAAAAAAAACATTTTACTTGTATTAACAGGATGAAGATTTGATCAAATTTTCATGAAGATAGGTCTAGCGGTTTCGGAGATCTAGTAAAAAAAACTAAAAAAAATAACATTTGGCGGTCAACAATAATCATTAGACATTACACATATGCATATCAAATTATCAGATATTTTATTGAGATTTTAACAATAAGTATAAGTTTGTTTACATTCCTATGGGTTCCGTACCAATGTTTTCCGTTAGACAGCGACGCGGCGCTTACGCGCTTTATATTTTGTCTCTATGCAGTTAAGGCAGTACGATTGCTTTGAAAAAAAGTTCAGATCTTCCAAAATATGTCAAATGAAGATAACATTTTTCCAAAAAAAAATTTTTACAAAAAAAATTGTTTAAAAAATTTTTTAAAAAAAATTTTTTTTTTCAAAAAAAGTAATTTTTTGTCCAATTTAAAATTTCTAAAAAATCTTATTTTTTCGAAGTAAATTTTTTCAAAAATGTTAATCGTTTTTAAAAAAATAATAATTTTTGGCACGGGAAGTTCCAGCAATTTGCCTTAAGGCACGATGCCTTAATTGCCTTAAGACAGAATTCCACTTACAGCTAGTTTGAATTTATATCAATGCAAAATATTGAAGATGGCGTTTTTCTCTTAACATAAGTTTGATGAGAAATTATTTTATTACCGGATATCATTAAGGAGTCATAAGCATAGAAGCAATACATTTCAGTTCGTGCATTATTGACAAACACAATATTTAGTAGGAGAGCTGGTCAAATTGAAAAAAAAAAACATATTTAATATATTTTTTAGTTTTAATGTTAAGCTTGCTGTGGCATTATTGTAATAACGTAATTCAACGACGAATAATTTCGGGTTTGTTAGTCACATCGCCAAGATTGATATCAAGAAGTATGATATCAGATTTTCACTTGAAGTAATAGATCTGAAATGATACAAAGTGAAAATTGACTTTTGAGAGCATAAACAATTAAAATCCAGAAAATACTACACAAGCACTTACAGATAAGTCAAAATATAGAAAGACTGTCCTAGGTTGCCTTCTAATTACCCACCTGTTAAAAAACAAAATAGTTTCTAAATGTCTTCATAATAGATAGATTGTAATTCAAATATATGTTATTATAATGTAGATAAAATAACACAACAATATCGTAAAAATCGTTGTTAATATATTTCTGAATATATGAGTAAATGTAACAATCGGTAATCGGTATTGTCGTCAAAAGGGTTGCATAACCACCAGTGCAATGACGCTCCCCCACCACGCCCAATAGGGATGCCAATATAAGGTCCAGTCTGGGGTTGAAAGAGATCATTAAGAATTGTAACCTCCTCTGAGGAGTTCGGTCGGGTCCACGCGCTAGTCGCTGGACCCACTTTGTGTATAGTGGTGTGTGTGTTGTGCCAGGAGAGGAGAACCCGTTCCAGTTAAGGTCAGATGTATTATTGTTTTAAAAGCTATTTCTCCGTTATCCGTCATCGTTATTAGTTATCCGTGTATTCCGTTTAGTATACTCTTTTATATCTGTAATACTATACCCCGCTAGTATAGTACTTAATAAAATAACTCAGTACACTAGGGTTTAAGTATAGAACATGGCTGTGCGTAGGCACAGCCATTCCCTCGGATCTGTAACAATAATCAGTAATAATTAAATAAGCTGAAAGTACATTCTGTTTCATTCGCGTAGTTAGTTGGCTTTTCCACAGGTAATTACAGGGTGGTTAAAGAAGTCGGGTTTAGGAGTTGGTGTAAACCTTTCGTTGGGATGCAACGCTAGATGTAATATTAGGCAGTCGTTGCATTTACCCTAAGAAAGGGGAGTATCAACCCCCCTTAATCCGTCACAATGGTGGAAGCGCCGGGTATCGATCCCGGTACCTCTCACAGTACCTCTCACAGTACCTTAAAAATCCTGTAACAAAGTTATTTGGTGATATTTGGATAAAATATTTTGTAGATCAAATTTGTTTTCCAAATTAATTGACCCTATATATGTTTCTATACTTTGTAATTTCTTACAATATGAATAAGTTATAGAATGAGTATAATTGCCATTATAAAAAAAATATGATAAGAAACGGCGCAAAAAGGTTGGAAACCACTATATTAGGGGTTTTTATTTTTATGTTGACATTTTCATCAAAATGTATAGATTCATAACGTATTTGTTATATCTGACGCTTTCCACTCGGATTCCGCAATGTGCGAGCGGAAAGGGTTTATTATTATATTATTTATGTTCGATTTTGTATTGGATTATGAGTTGTTCAAGTTTTTCATAGTTTATGGTTCCTAATCATACAAAATAATTACTAAGAGTGCATTGATATATATTACCTAATCGATCGTAGATTATCTTAAATCCATCTTCTCTTAATAATAATAGTATAATTACACAATGGGTAAAATATTGATTTATTGATCACATAAGGACATTAGTTTTTATCATAATTTCAAAGATTTAAATTGGGTTCGTTCAATTACACAATTCCATGCTATAAATTGGTACTGTTAGAAGACTAAAGAATATAATTTTAGACTTAGTTCTTATGTAATTATGTCAACCAGCATTTAAATTTCCTAATAGAAAAAACGCATTAAGATCTTTTTCAGCACCTTTATAAGGAGTTGGCAACCGGAGTGGATCATCCCAAAAATCGAGTTAATACTGAATTACGATGAAAATATGATGAGATTTTCTCTGAATAATATTGCCAATTTGGAATAAACATAACATTTATATACAAAGTTAAATAGCTGCAAAAAATCTGCTCTAGCTCTAAAGTTTCACGTTTTACTAAAGCCCAAAGAGGACCATGGAACTTCTACTTTATTTCTGTTATGTAGAATCAAGTAAAATAGTGTGAAGACCAGGGGCGTAACTACCGCCGTATCAGCCGTATCAATGATACGGGGCCCCCGGTCCCAGGGGGCCCCCAACGAGCGTTAACAGAAATTGAGAAAAACTTTTTATTTATTTCACAAACGACAAAGTCAAAAATTAATTCTTTTTATTGTCGGGACAACTTACATCGATTGTCGGCATGTTTGGCCTACGGGGTTTCCCCGTTTATCCCTCAATAATCAATGTAAAACCCTCAATAAACAATGTACAGTTATGCGTACCCAAAATACAATGATATGTTGACAAGCGACGAACGAACGGCAGGGATTTCTTTTAATAAGTAATATTTTTTTCCAACTGACCCAAAATGGACAAGAAGTACAACATTTGGTACAGAACTAAAGACGTTAGAAAAAATACAATCATATGATAATTGCCAGAGTTAGTCGAAGGGTTTATATATTGAAAGACAGCGGGGGTTATTTACATATTTCAGTGATTGTGAATTATTTTGTATTACAATACAAACCACTAGTGTTTTGGTTTAGTGATGATTTGTAGAAAAGTGTTAGTGGTGATTTAAAGAAAACAATGAGTAAAAAGAAAACGAAAAATTAAACAGAAAAAAGATGAAGTCATAAAAAATGCCAAAAATTTCTTAAATCGAAAAAATATACACGTTTTTTGGCAATAGCATACAATAACGCTGGTCAATGCTAAATCAAGATTCTTCCGAGGAATATTTAGTAACACTTAAAAGGGTATGCCCTACCAGATGGTTTTCAAGGAACGACGCCTTATTAGCAATAAGCAAAAATATTTATTAATAGTAAAAATTCTGTATAAATTAAATTTAATTTCTAAAAAAAAGATGAACGTGAAGAATGTAAGAATTAAATTAACCTTTTAGAAAGCTATGATATTTTAGTGCTCGTAACATTTTTTTCTTTATTGTTTCAAATTATTAATCCAATTTCGAAAGCTCTACAGGATGTGAGTAATGACTTACAACGAACTAGCATACTATTAGGAAATCTTTTAAAGAGTCTGCGCGAATTGAGGCATAAAAATTCATTCCTTATTTTGTTAAGGAATACTAAGGATTTAGCAAAGAATTGAAATATAAAAACAATTTTAAAAACAAGAGGCGGAAGATAACAAAGCGATTTTTCGAGTTATCACAAGACGAGAGAATTTTAGACCCTGAATCATATTTTAAAGTAAACGTGTACTATTGCTGTTTAGATATTTTAATTTCTCAAACAAAATAAAGGTTTCAAAACCTTTGTGACGTAAATAGTATGTTCAGAATATTGCAACCGGAAAAACTCATGTCTTCTTCAAATGAAGAAATAATAATTGCTTCCGGAAAACTGACGACAAAATACTGCAAAGATCTATCAGGTAATCTTTGCGATCAATTGATAATCTAAAAGCATGCTTAAAATTAGAAATCGAAAATATTCATTCCATTAAAGAACTCGCTGAATTATTATTAATAAAATGTAATAGTATTGCATCCAGTTTTCCGGATGTAATAACAGCTTGCATTTTTTCTTGACCCTTCCAGTTACAACCGCAACTGCTGAAAGGAGTTTTTCAAAATAAAATTAATCAAAAATTACCTCAGAACATCAATAAAACAGGAACGTCTATCAGACATGTCTCTATTGTTCATAGAGGCAGAAACATTAGAAAAAATAAAAACATCATCAGCTATAAATGACTTAATAAATCAGTTTGCTGATAAAAAGGCAAGGAGAGTGAATATTTAATTATAGTTACTTGTAAAATATTAAAAATAATATTCGACGTATATTTGAAAATTTGATAAATAAATGTTCTTTTAATTTTATTAAATGAATTTATTAATCTTTTTATGTTTCTTTGAATTATGAAAAATCTTTAGGGGGGCCCCAAACCGATTTTGATACGGGGCCCCGCCAAGGCACGTTACGCCCTGGTGAAGACGAATGATGAATAGTATGTGAACTAGTTGGAGATTCTATAAAAGCATTCAAAAATGGCAAATTTTTTGACACGGGTTATTAGCGATCAGGTATATTTGGGATGGTCCACTCTAGCTACTAACTTCTTATTTGTTGCTAAGAACGTTAATAGGCTACATGCTGAAGAACAATTATAAGACCGATAAGCAGTAGCGGCGCGAGGCGTCGGCGGTGTCGGCGGCCGCCGACGGCCTCGCGCCTGGGGGGGCCTCGCAAGAGGCCCCGGAAAAATTTTAATTATTTAAAATTTAGTTAATTTTCATACGGATGTGCGAGTAAAAAAGGTGATTAGTGGTTTACAGGCACTATCATTTTACTCTTTTATCTTTTATGGACATTATCTAATATCGTCTGTCAACACTATAGATTATTAAATCTAAACAACTTTGCGCAAGCTAATTCTCTGGTTGTTTTATTTGTGTATTTCTTATGTGAGCACTATGTAAATCATCGAAACAGTAATTAAATATTCGAGGAATAAAAGTAATCAATGTTCAATAAAAATTTATCAGTGAGAAATAACAATGAGATAATAGCAAAAACTGTTAATTTGAAACTAATCATTGTTTCACACCGTCAACACAAGCAATATATTTTTTAAACATTCTATTGGGATGATCAGTTCTTTCAAATAAAATTGATAACGTTTTAAACTTTTTTTGTATCTCCAAAACCGCTAAACCTGCCTTTGACAATTTATCAACACACAATTCGAATGTTTTTTAAATCCTTTAAATCGGTTGATCGGCTCTGATGTCGTCGACAAAAAATTAAAGCGTCTTAAAAAAACGACATTTTGACATTTTTGAACCAATTTTAAAAATTCAAAAACTAATCGAAAGTTTTCAGTTGGCGATCGTCCTGAATTGTTTTTCGTCAAGATCGACCGCACAGTTTCTTCGTAATTTATTGTAAAAATCTTTTTTCAAAAACTTGTTAGTATCATCTAACATAAATTTTATGGAACTACGATAAATGATTAATTATAAAAACTCATTAACTTTTAGAATAATGGGACGAGCTTTTAGACCATGTGTACTTACTATGTGATGTGCGGATTTGTGCACTCAAATTAGTATGAACATAGATTTTTTAAATCTAATTAATCACTTGCAGATTGCAAAATTTTGTCTAATTAGTTATTAAGTCGGTGATTTCCAACCATTTTTTATTCATAATGATCGAGAAAACATAAAATTTACTAATAAAATGGTTGGGCAAAGGGAAACTTTTTTGCGATAAATATTTAATTTTAGTGCTTTTTTAATAGCTGGAGAACTAACCATTTTTGCCGAAGAGTTTGTTTATTTTAACTTGTGTAATTTTTGTCTATTTCAATTGGTGTATTTATCTGATTAAAAATAAATTTCATATACAGTTATAGTAATCGCAAAAAAATCTAAAACAAAAAATTTTATATATCTTCAAAGATTTCTGAACATTTTGGCAAATTTTCGTCGACGATTTCGCGAACATGGATCAACCAATTTGAAAAATTCAGAAAACATTTGTCATGTATTGAAGGTAAGAAGACGTGCTGATTAGTTTTTGGCAAAACAGGATAGCCGTTTCGAATATACGGGACAAAAAATGCCAAACTGATTACATTTTTAGGAAGGCAAGTCTAGCGGTTTTGGAAATCCAGTAAAAAGCACAACAAAAGCCATTTGGCATATGCACATCAAATTATCAGATTTTATAAAGATTTTAATTAATAGTGAGTTAAGTTAGACTGCAACGCGCCGTTTACGCGCTTCGATATTTCGTCTCTAAGCAGCTAACGCAACGTGATTGCTTTGAAAAAAAGTTCGAAATTTTCAACAAAATATTTCAAATTAAAAAAAGTCAATTTCTTTCACTTTTCAAAATTTTTAAAAGCTTTTCAAAAATTTAAATTACGGCACGAAAAGTTTCAGCAATTTGCCTTTAGGCATAATGCCATGTACCACTAGTCAACTTGCAACTGGCAAAAAAGGGGCCTCGCAAACGAATTTCGCCGACGCCACGAATGGTCTAGCGCCGCCACTGCGATAAGTAAATCATTTCAGCCTTTTCAATGTATATTCAATTGCATAAAGATTATACATATAATATTTTGATCAGCTATCCTTCGGTATGCACAAGCTATTAAAAATGGTCGTTGACTTCAATTAGTTAGCAATTAGCCAACAGGTCCTAGAAA
>NW_020537398.1:0-20233 GCF_003426905.1 Ctenocephalides felis
TTTTTTTATTTTTATCAAGAGAAAATTGACATCGTTGCTGCATGATATCAGGTTATTCAGAGCGGGATTCGAACTCACGACCTCGTCCACACGAGGCAGGTTTACCGGTTTCAAAACCTGAACGTATGTTTGAATACAATTTGTTGTCAACGATTTCGAGAGCAAGGATCGCCCGATTCGAATGATTCAAAAATAATTCGAAGATGTGCTGATTAGTTTCAGGCAAATCTAGTAGTTCCAGAGAGCAAAAAGTGCAAAAAATGTTAGTTTTTGAGAGAACGGATCATCCGATTAGAATGATTCAAAATAGATATGGTTTGTACTGATAGTGTGAAATATGATATAAGGAAGAGGATTTTATGTTACATCTATACAAGAAGTAATTTGCGAATGATGGAATTTACAGTATTTATAATAAATATTTGAAAATATTTGAGGTTAAACTCTTTATATACTTGAACTACTTGAAAGAAACCGTTTATTATAATATCAAAATTTATGCAATATCAAAAAAAGGCTCTTAACCATTACCACAAACATAAATGTGCATTTTAGCTGTATGAAATGACGTAGTAGCCGACCTTCCTTCCTCGATTTAATAAAAGAAAATTAAGCGAAAGACATTAAGTAAGGTTATTCATTGAAGGCTATATGATTACTTTACATGGAAAATTGCCAATAAAAGTTTAGCATCAATAATTATAACTTTAACAAAATTTATAAACTCCTTAATTACGTAAAAGCAATTCACGATATCAGCTAATTAGAATAATATATCATTAAACAAACCAGTAGATTGTTATTCTAATAATCATATCGTTTATCGTTATTCCAATTCTAACAAGAAACATTTATGTTTGTTGTTTTAACTCGAGTATGATTATATTATCGTAATTATATATAATTTGCTTACAATATGAACGCTTGTAAATTATTAGTCATTGAAAGGAATCTTTCAACTATAATATAGCGAAACAAAAATAGTATGTTATTTGAAAAGTCAATATTAAAGTAAATTGATATTTTAAAGTAAACGTTTGTATTATTGCATATAAATGGACAGATTAGTGGTGCATCGTGCCTTAAGGCAAATTGCTGGTACTTTCCGTGCCAAAAACTAAAATTTTTAAAAAAGCTTTAACTTTTTTTTGAATACTTTAAAAAATAGATTTTTGAGGATTTTGCAAAAATGACTTTGTTGAAAATTTTGAAATTTCTTTCAAAGCAATCGCGCTGAGTAGCTGTTTTATTTTAATATCTGAGATTCTAAGAGTTTGTTCTAAATCTAAAATTCTGATAATTTGATGTGAATATGTCTAATGATAATTTTTGACCCCAAAAAGGCATTTTTTCGTTTTTTTTTTTTATTGAATCACCGTAACCGTTGCACCTTATCAAAAATTTAAACAGTTTTTAACTTCCCATAGGGAAAGTTATAGTGATCGCAAAAAAATCGAGAATGAAAATTTTTATATATCTTTATGTTTCAAAAGTTCCTCAATATTTTGGCATACCTAAGAAAAAATGGAGTTGTGTGTGTGTATATATGTGTGTGTGCGTGTGTGTGTGCGGATACAAATTTTTGTCGACGATTTCAGAAACACCGATCAACCGATTTGAATAATTCAACAAACATTCGATTCGTATTGATAAGGAGACGTGCTGATTAGTTTTTGGCGAAGGCAGATCTAACCGTTCCGTAGATACGGGGCAAAATTGCCAAAAACGGTAACTCAGTTTTTAAGAGAACAGAACTTTCGATTTTAATAATTCAAAAAATATTTTACTTGTATGGCATCAAATTTTTATGAGGGCAGCTCTAGCGGTTTCGGAGATCTAATGAAAAAAGTAAAAAATGCCACTTGGCGGTCAAAAATGATCATTAGACATATGCACATCAAATTATCAGATATTTTATAGAGATTTTAACAATAAGTATAATTTTTTTTTACATTCCTGTGGGTTCTGTACCAATGTTTATCCGTTAGACGGCGACGCGGCGCTTACGCGCTGTGACATTTCGTCTCTATGCAGTTGAAGCAATACGATTGCTTTGAAAAAAAGTTTAGATTTCCAAAATATGTCAAAAAATGTTATTTTTTGTCAAATTTATAGTTTCTCAAAAATCTAATTTTTTCGAAGTAATTTTTTTTCAAAAATGTTAATCGTTTTTAAAAAAACAATAATTTTTGATACGGGAAGTTCCAGCAATTTGCCTTAAGGCACGATGCCATGCGCCTCACTAGTTTGTGTATATAAATATATTTAGAATTATTCAAATCAGACACTCCATTCAAAAACTGAATTACCATTTTTGGATATTTTTGCCCCGTATATTCAAAACGGATAGATCTACCTTTGCCAAAAGCTAATCCGCAAGTCTCCTTAACAATACGAATCGTTGATACACACACATACACCCATTTTTTCTAAGGTATGTCAAATTGTTCAGAAACCTTTGAAACGTAAAGATATATAAAAAAAATATTTTTAATTTTTATATGATTACTATAATATACCATACATGTAGTTAATAATCAGATAAATAATCATCTCAATAATCTATATAGTTGTCAAGAAGTTAGTTCAGGTCATCGACCATTTTAATATTTAAATGAAACTTGAAATTGTGAGAAAATCAACTGAATCATGAAAGTAAAGTATTTATTTCTCATAAAGTGTGACAAAAATGATTATTACAGCGCCTTGAAAATGTCTCAATATTTAATCTCAAATTTCATATTTAGCAATTTTATTGTCCGCGTAATTGTGGGAAAACGTTCCATAACTTGTCAGCATTTAAACTAATACAACAAGATAAATATGTTTGGCTTTCCACTGTCTTCGGAACAATGTAATTCAATTTGTAACTCTTGTAAAAAGGAAAAGTTGGAATTTAATGATGACAATTTTGTAAGATGATTTAACATAAGAAAAGAAATAATAAAAATAATTCTAGTAGAGAGATTGAAAATAATGCAGTTACTAATAATATATTAGTGTTGCAAGGCAAATTGTTGGAATTTTCCGTACCAAAAATTAATATTTTTAAAAAAGCTTTAAATATTTTTGACAATGCTGAAAAAATGACTTTTTGAAAAAAAAATTTTTAATTTTTAACTTTTTTTAAAGCAATCGCGCTGAGTAACAGTTTTAGAGACAAACGCATCGCAATCTAACCTTGGTATGGAACCTATAGAATGTATACAAATTTGTACGTATTATTAAAATATTATATTATTGTAAACCGCAATAAATCTATGCTAAAAATATTAAAATCTATACAAAATATCTGATAATTTGATTTACATATGTCTAATAATCATTTTTGACTACTAACGGGCTTTTTCTTACTTTCTTTATTGGATCTCCGAAACTGCTACAAAATTTTACATCCAGAAAATTTAAAGAGTTTTTCATTTCGGCAAGACAAATAAAATGTTTTTTGAATCATTCAAATCGGACGCTCCATTATCTCAAATACTGAATTGCCATTTTTGGCACCTCTTGCCCCCGTATCTAATGTTTTGAGAAAAAAATGATTCATTTAATTTTTTATAAATTGGAACGGACAGCATATTTAAATTAGAGCATTTTAATTAATAATCGTAACCTGAGTATATCCTTGTAAGTTATAAATTTGACTAATCATTCAGTTTTTCCAGCTTTATTTTTAATTGAACTTCATTAGTTATTTATTGAGTGTTTTTATGTGGACCCTACCCATCATTGCTAAATGCAATGAAAATCATTTGTATTAGAATTATTCACAACTAGCTTATAAGACGTTCTAATATAACAAAAATGTATTGCATCATTGTTTTATACAGATTTTTGATTATTTATTTACACTATCTGATACAAATTTGCAGAATATCCCATCTGGCACAGTGGCACATTTGACATAGAAAATACACCACGGTTTCAAAATTCGATGAATATTTATAAGAAGTATAAAATTGAGCTTTTCTATAAGCTCAAAAAAATCTCAATATAAATTCAATCAAAAACGTTCACTGTCAAAAATCGAGATGAAAAATTATGTAATTACAATAATTTTTTTTATGAAATAAGAGTTTGTGGAAAGAAGGTGAAAATTAAAGGTTACACGTGTTTTACGTATTAAAAAATGAAAAAAAAAAGTTGGTCCAAAAAATTATAAAAAAATTCGGGGTATCCATTCCTTACCACTTAGTTTTGACAAAAATATGCAAAAACCCTCCTAGGGTTATACCTAACAGATTTTCAAAATTTCACGGCGATTGAACGTATAGTTTTTGAAAGCTTAGCAGACATCAGACTTATATTCATCAACTTCCCGTGGGGTAAATTACTGTAATCATCCAAAAATCGAAATTGAAAATTTTTGTATTTCTTCACGTTTTGAAGATTTCTGAACATTTTGGCATACCTTAGAAAAAATGGATGTGTGTGTATGGATGTTTTTGGCAAAGGCAGGTCCAGCCGTTTCGGAGATACGGATCAAGGAGTGCAGAAAATAAAAATCGAGTTTTTGAAAGCACGAAGCATCTGATTTGAATATTCCAAAAAACATTCACTTCGTAATAATGGGGAGAACTGGTGATTAGTTTTGGGTTAAAAGCAGGTCCACCATTTCGGAGACACGGAGCTAAATGTGCAAAGTTCTAGAGCTCACTCATATACTTTAAATAAATAATTTGTACTTCGCATTCTGTTTATATAATTCTTAGAGATATTAGACAATGTCCTTCATTTTAAATCCGATTGATCAAGTTTTGTTTATTTACTTTTCTGTAATACATATATAAACGTTGTCGTCCAATTCATAAGCTCTTATATTTTGTCAATAAATTAAGAATAATGAAAGTTATAGTATTTATAATAATCTATTTGAAAACATTTAATATTCCTCGAAGTTCCAGCAATTTGCCTTAAGGCACGATGTCATAACCACTAGTTTGTATATATAATGAATGAACCAAATCTTCAATCTTCTCTAGATTATAAAATAAATTATTTTTCGGACACTATTTTCCTGTGCATTTAGTACATAGTACGTAATATGCAATTACCGTATAAAACAATAACTTTTCCTTCGGGAAGTTGAAAATTGGTTTATAATGTAGGTAATAATAAGATTTCTATCTGAGTGTAGTTAGTCGTGCATATATGAGATATCGAAAATAAAAACTACAATCATCACAATTGATGTGAACATCTATTTGCATTTTTTTGCGTTACGTAATAAAGTTATTCATTTACTAGAAAGAACTAACCATGCAGGTCAATTAATTAGAAACCGCCAAGCAAAAACTATTTTATAGTTCGTTTTCTTATTAACTCAATATAAAACAAAACATTCGCTTAATGTGCAATGCAATTCGTCAGGCATTAACTAACTTTAACATTAACATTAAGCAACAGTCTTCGGAGGAAATAAAACAACATCCGTATAATGACCGATTCATGTCTATAATTTAACCGGTTGCACCACACTTAACCACCGACTCGGATAAACACTCGCCTTGGACGAATTCCGCAAATTGAATGCTTAAATCGTTAAAACGCTTTTTAAATTTTCCAAAATTTTATCTGGAAATGCTAAAATGCCTTTCGGTCGTGCTACTGATGAAGGTTAGTAGTAAACTCGAAATGGCAAGTTGCTTATCAAGGCGATGTTTAAAATTATACGATTTGGAACTTTTAAATGGGAAAATCTCAGCATATCATTTCATGGTAGTGGATGGACTTTACTTAGGTTAGAAGAGATATGTTCACATATAATACATTTCTTTAAATGTTCGGAATCGGAATTATTTTAAGATTTCCTAGTCTTTTATTTTAAGATTTCCTATCTATTGTCCACACTTTAAAAAAAGTTAATGTATTGGTGTATATGTAGTAAAAAAAGCTAAATCGCTCGGTTCGTACTTCTAATTCATAGAATATTGATTTCTTATTATGAGGTTACAAAATGAGTAGTTGATAAATGTGTAATAAATTAGCACATTTTTCATAGACTGTAAATAATAATTAACTAGTAGTGCATGGCATCGAGCCTTAATACAAATTGCTGGAACTTACTATACTGTAATAAAATATTAAACAAATTTTAAATGTTTTTAATCTTAATTAAAATCAAAATTAGTATCAATTGGATATTTAAATTTTTTTGAAGGTTTAAAAAAATTACGTTTGCCAGAAACTGTTCACACTATTAATACAAGCGAAATGTTTTTTGAATTATCATTATCATTATAATCGGATGCCCCGTTCTCGCGAAAACTGAATTGCCATTTTGAACCTTTTGCACCGTTTGGAACGGCTGGGCCTACTTTTCCTAAAAGTAATCATCCCGCCTCCTTATAAACAGGATAAGAATGTTTTTTGAATAATTCAAATCGGTTGATCCATGCTTTTGAAATCGTAGACAAAAATTTGTATTTAAACATACATACATACACACATGTTTATCAATTTTTTGAAAAGTGAAAATATTTAAAAAAAACTTTTTCAATTTGTTGACGACTACTATAGCTTACCCTACCGGAAGTTAATAAATACTAATTCCTTCAATAAAAATTTAAATTTTCAACAAAAATTTAAAAAAATAATATTTTTTTATTACTAAAAACTATCTAAAAATGGGAAGTTTCACAAACTTGCTTTAAAAATTCAGTAGCATTTATTCAAGTCGTTCAAAATATTTAATGCCAAAAAGCAAGTTTGTATATTACCACAGAAAAAGCAAAAATTATAAAATTACTGAAAAGAATTTGAATGAATGAAAGCATTGGAAACTTTGTTTAATTCATATTAAATTGAGAACTATTTCTATTTTAAATTAACATGATTATGAAAAATAAAAAAGTTAACTCTTTTTGTTTTAAAATATTGATTTGGAAATGATCACCCTATTGCCAAGATATTCAAGGTACTAAGAAAAATTTAGTATAATGTGAATATATGTATTCAAAGTGATATTAAAAACATCCGGATTTTTTTTTCAGATTTTGCAATCGCCAGTAGTTATTATTGAATGTTTTACTGCTTCGGATTTAATAAAAGATCAACTGATGGCCTTCAAGACTAAACAAAACTTTAAACAAAAGGTAGAGAAAAGTTCAGAGGCAACTGAACTCTTGCTATTTTATTATATCCCAATTATATCGGTGCATTTTAATTAATTGGCGAACAAAGCATTCAATTTTGTAATAGATTGCAATAACCTGAATTAGCAAGTATTAGTAGTAATTTTGCCCGATATAAATAGGCTATTAACAATAGCATTGTTAGAACATATTTTTCTATACCCTACTTTTCGTAGGGTAATCTAATAAATAGTAAATAATCATTGTACTCGTCCAAAAATCTAAATTAAAAATTTTTGCATATCTTTACGTTTTGAAATTTTTTTAACATTTTGGCATACCTCAGAAAAAATGGATGTGTGTGTGTGAGTGCACCGATTTGAATAATTCAAATTCCTAATAAAGGGAGATGTGCTGTTTTTGGTAAAGGTCGATCCGTCGTTATAAAAGATATGAGGCAAAAAGTGCAGAAAATTGAAACTCAATTTTTGCGAAAACCAGGCACCTTATTGAAATGATTCAAGAAACATTCAATTTGTAATGATGGATAGAAGTGGTGATTAGTTTTTGACAATGAAAGGTCCAGCTGTTTTAGAGATAAATGTGTAAAAAATGGTAGTTTTTGAGAGAACGTAGCATCCGATATGAATGATTCAAAAAACTTTTTGACAAAAAAATTGTTTTTAGCAAAAACAATTTTTTTTTTGAATTTTGAAAATTGTTCGAATTTTAAATTTAATCTTAGCAAAAATACTTAAAATAAATAATTTTAATTTTCCAATTCAGTTTAAGTAATTCTTAGAAATACGAGACAAGATTCTTCATTCTAACTCTCCTTCGAAAAGGATCAGTAAGTTTTCTTTATTTACTTCTAATGTACTTTTTTAAACATCACTGTCCACTTAATAAGCTCTTATATTTTGTTTATAAAATATGAATAATAAAAGTTACAGTATTTATAGTAATATATTTGAAAACATTGAATTTTCTCCGAATACTTTATTACAGTACAGAATGTTCTAGCAATTTGTTTTACGTTACGATGCCATACACTACTAGTTGAAATAAAAGCTTGAAACGTGTTTCAAATCTCAGCCTTAATTATTTCTTAATGCATGTTCATATAAACCTAGTTTATGTAATATTGGTTTAACTATGTAATAAATGTCTTTATAACGTGAATGGCTTAAATAGTAATTCCAATACTTGAATTTAATATGGACATCAATATTCAATCTTGACTCACTTAATCGATTTAAATGCTCTCGTAAATATCGCATATCTCATAAACAGCACATTTCCAGTTTATAAAACGTTGTTAATAAAGTATTTTCACACGATTTCAATTCGATAAAACAAGATCAAGAAATCTAGTTGTTAAAACCCGATCCTTAATTATTGTAATATAATAAATAAATACATTAAATGATCAATCGATCAATGAAATAATTTAATAGCTATTTCAACATAAACTGAGTCATCGTAAGGTGAATACAAGGTGTAAAACCTACGTCAATTGCATCTTAGGCAACAGAAGACAATATATATATATATATATATATATATATATATATATATATATATATATATATATATATATATATACGACTTTCTTTAAGTCTACTAATAAGATAAATTTGCTACTTTTCTTCATTTTGATTATTTCATTTAATCACAGGAAGAACTGCATTCTTGAAAGTAATTCTTAAAACTTTTTCTATCTAAGAAACAATTTATGAACAATAGACAATATTTATTTAGCGTCCTAATAAATGAGCAACCAAACAGTAAAAAGTTAGTTAAAATAATACAAAATTAACTTTTTACTAACACAAAATTTCAATAACGCTTTATCTGGGCATATGAATAATAACTGGTAATTTGGGTTTGTCTCAAATAAACTTTTTGTGATTATTAATTATTTTTAATATTTTTATAGCGCTTATTAAATACCTTTAACAATAATATATTGATATCATAATAACAATAATCTTAAATAATCACTATAATTCTCACGTAATGCAGGAAAATAAATTACGATTGTGGCACGTGATTCTATTAAATGAAATCTTGAAACATAAAACTATAGTGAAACAGCTAGGAGAAAGAACCAAGATATATTCGAAAAACACTTGCGCAAATTAATAGAAGAAAACTAATATAGTTTATATTAGTATCAAAAACATTATGATATTTTAAGTAAGACTAATTTCATCAATTTTTATATAAAATTGCCTGTTCATTAAATCATAATATGACAATTATGGATTTTGCTTAAAAAAACTAATACGAATCTGAATTCTATTGCTTTGTACGTATTACATAGTTTCAAGAAAAAACTAGTTGTGTATTGCAAACTGCTGGAACTTCCGGTACCGTAACGAAATGTTCGAGGAATATTAAATGTTTTGAAATAGATTATTATAAACACTATAACATTTTCTAATATTTGTAAGAATTATATAAACTGAATTACTAAGTTAAAATTATTTATTTAAAGTATATGAGTGAGCTGTAGAACTTTATCCAGAAATAAAATTAGAATCTGAATTATTTGCAATATATTTTTAAAAAAATTGAAAAAAAATTGAAAAAATCATTTTAAAATATTTTTTTCCACGAGCAATTATTTTGTCAAAGCAAGCAGAAAGTTTTTTGAAACATTCAAATCGGCTGCTTAGTTCTCTCAAAAACTGCCATTTTTTGCACAATTAGCTCGGTATCTCCAAAACAGCTGGACTTTCTTTTGTCAAAAACTAAACACAACTTCTCCCAATCATCACAAATTAAATGATTTTTGGATTATTCAAATCGGATACCCCGTTCTCTCAAAACCTCGATTTTTATTTTCTGCACTCTTTGCTCTTTATCACCGCAACGGCTGGACCTGCCTTTGCCAAAAACTAATCAACACATTTCCCTATCAATAGGAATCGAATGTTTTTTGAACCATTCAAATCGGTTGATCCGTGCGTCCGAAAACGTGAGCGAAAAATTGTATCCATACATACATACACACACTCACTTGCAAAAATTTTTATTTTAGATTTTCGGCCCATCACTATAACTACCCTACGGAAAATTAATGAATTAGTGTATTAGTGTAAAGAAATACAGGATTCATTTTGAAATGAAAAAAAAATTTATTACACAACGAGTATTTTTTTAACTTATTGTGCCAAACTGAAATAGTTGAATAAGTAGAGAAACTAGCTGTAAGTGGAATTCTGTCTTAAGGCAATTAAGGCATCGTGCCTTAAGGCAAATTGCTGGAACTTCCCGTACCAAAAATTATTATTTTTTTAAAAACGATTGACATTTTTAAAACAAATTTACTTCGAAAAAATAAGATTTTTGAGAAACTATAAATTAAACAAAAAATTACTTTTTTTTGAAAAAAAATTTTTTTCAAAAAAAAATCTAATCTTTTTTTTTTTTTTTTAATTTTTTTGGAAAAAATAATGTTTTCTTTATTTTGGCATATTTTGGAAGATCTTTTTTCAAAGCAATCGTACTGCTTTAACTGCATAGAGACAAAATGTCAAAGCGCGTAAGCGCCGCGTCGCCGTCTAACGAATAAATATTGGTACGGAACCCATAGGAATGCAAACAAAATTTATACTTATTGTTAAAATCTCTATAAAATATCTGATAATTTGATGTGCATATGTCTAATGATCATTTTTGACCGCCAAATGGCATCTTTTTTTACTTTTTTCGTTAGATCTTCGAAACCGCTAGACCTGCCCTCATGAAAATTTGATCAATTCTTCATCTTGTCAATACAAGTCAAATATTTTTTGAATTATTAAAATCGGACGCTCCGTTCTCTTAAAAACTGAGTTACCGTTTTCGGCACTTTTTGCCCCGTATCTTTGGAACGGCTGGACCTGCCTTCGCCAAAAACTAATCAGCACGTCTCCTTATCAATACGAATCGAATGTTTTTTGAATTATTCAAATCGGTTGATCCGTGTTCCCGAAATCGTCGACGAAAATTTGTATCCGCACATACATACACACACGTACATACATACATACATACACACACACACACATACACACACACACACACACACATACATCCATTTTTTCTAAGATATGCCAAAATGTTAAGAAACCTCTGAAACGTAAAGATATATAAAAATTTTCATTTTCGATTTTTTTGCGATTACTATAACTTACCCTACGGGAAGTTAAATATAACCAACTTAAAATAGTTACAGCACATGAGGGTTTTATCCAAGAAGTTTGAAAATTGAAAAGAGTGGGACTTAAGAGAGCATTATGATACAAAAAAGTAACCGAAATTATTACTATCTTTTTCATTTAATTTGATTAAATTATGGGGAGTATAAAAAATTTGCCCTTTTCAATACCCATGATATAGGCCCCCCGAGTAGAATAATATAAAAATAATGTCAGAATCGTATTAACTATAGGCAAGTTGAAAAAATATTTTTTCACAAAACAGCAAGTGTCTAAACAAAAAACTAGTGGGGGTGGGTGGCAAATTGCTGGACTTCCCGTACCGTAACGAAATGTTCGAGGAATACTGAATGTTTTCAAATTGATTATTATAAATATTGTAACATTGTCTAATATTTATAAGAATTATATAAACTGAATTGCAGAGTTGAAATTATTTGTTTAAAGTATATTAGAACTACGAGACGTATATATATACAAAAAATGAAAAAAAAAATTGAAACAAAAATTTTTTTTTCCAAAATCAATTATTTTGTTAAGACAAGCAGAAAGTTTTTTGAATCATTCAAATCGAACGCTTAGTTCTCTCAAAAACTGCCATTTTTTACATATTTAGCTCCGTATCTTCGAAATGGCTGGGCCTGCCTTTGCCAAAAACTAATAAACACTTCTCCCAATCATTACTAATTGAATGTTTTTTAGATCATTCAAATCGGATACTCCGTTCTCTCAAAAAGTCGATTTCTATTTTCTGCACTATTTGCTCCGTATCCCCGAAACGGTTGGACCTGCTTTTGCCAAAAACTAATCAGCTCTTTTTCCTATCGATAGGAATCGAATATTTTTTGAACCATTCAAATCGGTTGATCCGTGCGCCCGAAAACGTGACTGGAAATTTGTATCTATACATACATACACACACACACACACATCCATTTTTTCTGAGGTATGCCAAAATGTTCAGAAATCTTCAAAACGTCGAGAAATGTAAAAATTTTCAATTCCGATTTTCGGCCCATAACAATAACTTACCCTACGGGAAGTTAAAAATTACTTTAAAACTTTTAAAAAATATTTAAAATCTCAATTTGAGGATGAGCAGTATAAATACATTCAGTACATTCAGTATGTATACATTTAGTCTAATTTATACTAAAGAGAAGTCCATACTAAAGAAAAATCGTGGGTTAAACGGGTTTGAAGTTTTGCAGTGGAAGGATCTGTTTTTTTTTCATGGGTTATCATGGTTAAACTGTTATATATCTGAGAATAATTTAACTTTTAAATAATTTTACGTGTACGTATTCTTGAAAAGTTAAACATTGAAAATAAATATTGAAAAAATAAAATCGATTTTATGAAAATTCTAGAGCATAACTGCAGAATACCCTCGTAAGTGGAAAGTAGTAATTTTTCACTATGAACTATTTCAAAACTCACATGTAACAACAATGATCTAATATATACCTGTCAAACCTTTTTCATATAATATATCATGCATTAATAATCTATCAATTTATCTATGAACCTGTCACATTGTTTGAATTTCTGGCACTCACAGAATTCATCATTCAGCATTAAACATGTAATGCAATTATTTGCAAAAATATCATTTGCTCCAAATAGCAAGTGCCCACAACGCACGCACTGCGTTCCTAACATTACTGGAATTTGTTATAATAGTCATTAGTAGAGTAGGCTTGTCCACATAGAAATTGCATTATGAAACATCTATATTATATTGCAATCACATAAACTCGACTTCTTGATCGTTCCCGGATCGAGCTACTCTCTAATGTCCACAGAAATGTTATATATTTTATTTATAAATATTACATCGAAGGCGTTATTAATTCTGCTATTATATCATAATATACTAAAATTATATAATCGTGTTAGAAAGAGATCTAATGGATGTTTGGGTCTCTATTTTGGTCTCATTAGGTTTATCGACATTTGTAGTTTGGTTTTGGTATTGAATGGTTATCTTCTTGCTCTTGTTCGATTTATTCAGAATGTGTCAATGTTCTTTTGGATTATCTCCTTTATTACAGTAAGATGAGTATATTTTTATCTTAAAACTAAGACGGAAACTTGAAGCAGGCGAAAGTCAACTAGTGGTGTATGGCATCGTGCCATACAAGGCAAATTGCTGGGACTTCCCGAACCAAAAAATTAAATTTCTTTTAAACTTATAAATCATATTCTTATTATTAAAATCTCTATAAACTGTCTGACAATTTGATATGCATATGCCTAATGATCATTTTTCACCGCCAATGGCATATTTTTATACATTTTTTATTGGATCTTTCAAACCGTTAGACCTGCCTTTGAAAATTAGATCAGTTCTCTATTTCGTCAATACAAATAAATCGAACGCTCTATTTTCATAAAAACTGAATTGCCATTTTTGGACCTTTTTGCTCCGTTTCTTCAAAACGACTGGATCTACCTTTGCCAAAAACTAATCAGCATGTCTCCTTATTAATACCAATAAAAGGCTTTATAAATTATTCAAATCTGTATCCACACACACACACATACATACATTTTTTCAAGGTATGCCAAAATGTTCAGAAATTTTTGAAACGTAAAGATATATAAAAAATTTCAGTTTAGATTTTTTGCGATTACTATAACTAGGGGAAGTTAAATTATTCAAATATTATATAATTATTACTATTTAAGGATATAAATAGTTTTTAAATTAATTATTTTTTTAAAATAATATATTATATAATTTTTATAAATCATTGACTTTTTCGCTTTTTTTGATTGTAATTCTGAACAAAGAATATGTTTCTTTTTTTTCCTAGTTATCTTTAGTTTGTGATGCGATGTTTTTTTATTATATATGTGAAATCTAATCGATATTTATTTATAATCAGTATTAAACTGAAGAACAATTTGAAACAAAAATCTAAGCCCGAAAATAATATTGTTTCTAGAAAAATCTATTATCTATTATATAGTGTTAAAAAAGCAATGAATTTATCGCAGGTTTAGATCTTTTTTCTCAGGTTGTCCCGGGGTTTCAAAAAGTAAAGGTCTATATTGAATCTTTGCTCTTACTTGATAATAAAATTACAACTACCCATCAAATAGCTTATATAAAGAAGTAGCTTATATGAAAAGTAGTAGTAGCCTATATTAAAAAGGAGTGTTAAAATAGACTCTCACATTCATGATTTTGAACTTTTATTTTCAATTTTGCATAAATTAACAAAAATTATAAAAATAAACTTCCTGAATACATGAAATAAGGGCTAACTATTTTTAAATTTATTTTTATTTATTTTAACTATTTTAAAATTATTATGAAAGAAATTAAACAAAATTTTTTAAGTTTGGAAGCGCAAAAACATATAGATCCAAAAATATAAAATTAAATGTAACATATAATCGAATAATAAAGTTGTTAGTTCTGATTTAAAAAAAAACTCATTTAAAAAAGGCGGATTTTTATTGCATTCTCAAATAGTATTTCTTATTTTAAAAGCATAGAATACATTTGAGCATTCAAAAACTTTGAAATCGGTTCAGGCGATTTTGAGCAAACGTCGATGAAAATTCAAATTTTGAAAACGCCAAAAAAACGATACTAATTTATGCAAATTTTGACAAATTTTTAAATTAAAAGAATGGCTTTTAAATTTTTTAAATCGGTCCAGCCGTTTTTGGGAGAACGTCGATTTACGGCAAAAAATCTGTTCACACACACACACACACACACACATACTTTTTCCAAATTTAGTTTCATTCGTTTCATAATGGCTTCACGTCGAAAAAACATAAAATTAGTGAATAGGATTTTTTATGGAAACATAAACTTCTCCTTCGGGAAGTTACATTCGATAATACTTTTACAATAGTTTCAGTTTTATTTGAAACGCTTGTTAATTGTGTGTGTATAAAATATTTTTTATATCAGTTGTTCAAAGGTGTACTATAATCTATAACTATATATATTTGTTTATCTATATACGCGTGCATGTGTATATTTACAATTAACTGAACAAATTAAATTGTTTCTGTCACGCTGGTAGTTATAATAATGAAATAACAATAATTATAATGTAATTTCATCGCTTGAAAAGCTAGAAGCGCCGAGATTGAGATTTATAATTGAAGCCGAAGCTTATATTACTATGAAGAAACAAATTACTCTATTCATCTATTCAGAACAGAATGCCATCAAAAGCGACATTATGATCGGTTTTCAGCAAAAAATAGCGATTTTACACAAATGAAAATAAATAGTAATGCAACAGAACTTGATAACTATTGTATGGAAATATGTTATTTAAATAACAATGAAAATACTACATAAACATTTTTTTATATTACTATACAAATACAATATATTTTTATATATAAGAGTTAATCAAAACCTAAAAGCAATATTGGTAAATAAAGGTTAAGTTGAAATTGTTAGTGATATTAAAATATTGATATGCTATAAATTGGGTAGCATTTCACACACTTTCTGATTGTTATATAGAAGTCGTACTTGTAGTGTAAAAAGAAAATTTGATATAAGAAGATTTCTCTTGCATATTTTTCATAAAATAATAGTTTAAAAACATTTGACACAATCTTTAGATGGTGATTTAATTAATTTTTCGTGGGGTAAATTATAGTAATTGCAAAACAATCGAAAATGAAAATATTTACATATCTTCACGTTTAATTGTCTTATGAACATTTTAACATACCTTAGAAAAAATGAAAGTATGTATGAGTGTATGTGTATGGATACAGTAGTTCGTGAAAGTTTTTGAGAGCACGGATCAGCCGATTTGAATTATTCAAAAAGCATTCGATTCCTATTGATAAGGAGATATGGTGATCAGTTCTTGGATAGGAGGACTAACGGTTTCAGAGAAAAACAGCAAGTAGACAGTTAAATAAGTAGACATGTAAATAGGTAAACAGGTAAGCAAGTAGACAGTTAAATATGTAGCAAAGTGAAGTAGTACAAAAGAAGACAGGTAGGCGGGTAGGTAGGTGGACAAGTGTACAAATGGATACATAGATCGTAGACAAATGGATAGATAGATCGTATGTAAATCAAATTATTAACTTCCCGTAGGGTAACATTTTAGCAAAATTTTCTGAACATTTTGGCATACCTCAGAATAAATGGATGTGTGTGTGTCCAATGTGCAAAAAATGGCAGAGAACTAAGCGTCCTATTTGAATGATTCAAAGAACTTTCTGCTTGTTTTAACAAAATAATCGCTTTTTGGGGAAAAAAATTTGTTTCAATTTTTTATCAAAAATTTTTTTTTTTCAAATTTTTTTTTGTATATCGAAAATAATTCAGATTTTAATTGTAATTCTGACTTAAGTTCTAATATACTTTAAACAAATATTTTCAACTTTGAATTCAGTTTACATAATTCTTATAAATATTAGACAATGTTACAATATTCATTATAATCTATTTGAAAACACTTAATATTTTTCGTACATTTCGTTACGGTACGGTTAGTTCCAGCAATTTGCCTTTAGGCACTATGCCATACACCATACACCACTAGTTATTTATTAAATCGAGTAGTTACACATATTGTGAAGTTTGTTCAAATTGACTCATTATTAGTGCATAATGTCACTTATATCTAGTTCCAGATTATGTTAAAAATATAAATATATTTATATATGTTATGCGTACATAGTATCTTCTAATTAACCTATATTGATAACGTAACAAGCTAATCTGAAATTGTTGTAACAGAAATCAAGAGCTTCTTACCAATATATAAATAAAATCTATGTTAATAATCTAAAGTAGAGTGTGCTTGATTTGTATGTATCACATTTGACTTAGAAAAATAATTTACAAGATTATGGCTTAGTAGATCCGCCAATTAAATTAAAGTAAAAAATCCTTGAAATAAATTTATGAAACCAGTACCTACAAATTTCAATCATTATGTTTTATTCCAATCATTATATTTTAAGTTTAATACTTATATTATCTATGTAGCTAAACAATATTGAACTTTGATTTTATTTGATTCGATCATGATTAATTCGTTTTCTCGCGTTATACGCTATTTTTCGATGGTTGCACCTTGAAAATTGTCTTAAAGGAGTTTTGCTGTAGTTTAATATTATATCAATGCTAATATTGATTCAAGTACTTATTTGTTCTGTTTGACTAATTATTTAACCAATTAAGAGTGATAAGTGGCAAAATTTCTTCTATTGCCGAGTATATTCGTCATACGTTTAAAGATTGACCATTTGCTAATTGAATTCCTTTTTTTAAAACACATAATATACATTTAGAAATATGAAGTTCTGAATCTATAACTGCATAAAATAAGTAGTTGTAATTAGCATTTGACCTGAAAGCAATTTGCATATGGAAATATGGAAATAACATACTTAATCAATAAGATATTAGATTTTGGTCTTTAAATAACATTTTTGTGGTATATTTTAAGGATAGTTTTTAATTTGAATATTTGTTTTTAATTATGCATACGTAAACAAAGATGTTAAACTTGGCAATAACATTTTTCAATTTTGTAGACGCATTTTTTTTATTTGATATTTCACCAGACTTAAAAATTTAGCTCGCTTTAATGGTTATTTACGAATTATTAACCATCGTTAGTATCTTCAACATGCCATAAAATTATTTTACTCCAACTACATCAATGACTATAAAAACGCTCCTCTGTGAGAATTTAAATTCAAATAGCTAAAAATAAAACTCAAGCGAGTAGAAATTCATAAATTGGTACTTTCAACTTTCATAACTATCATTTTATATCAATTGTGTGCGAGCAATTGTTCGTAGTCGATAATTATGTCTAATATATGTTATGATAGAATAACTTAACAATAATATTCGATTGTATACCAACTAGATTTTCTACAGATTCAACGTACTTGTTGCAATTTTGTTGCATCAAATCGTTGTTACTTTGTTGCATAAAATAGATATATAAACTATACGAATAATGGTTGCGGAATAAGTAGTTATTATCTACATATTATAGAAAAGTTCTCTATATATATATATATATAGTATATATATATATATATATATATATATATATATATATATATATATATATATAATCTAACTCGTATTGACTATATATATTTTATGTCTTCATAAAATACGTTAATAATATCTTTTGCACATGTAGTGTATTATATAATCCTAACATAAGCTTAAAGATTTTGATGTTAGCAATTTGGATACACATATAACTATTGATTTGTAAAAAACTGGAACATAAATTTATCTATAATCCAAATAAAACTTACTAACTGATCTATAAAGTCAGTCTTTAATTCCTTCTATAAATGAATTTTCATAAACATATAATTCTCGAACAAACATAATTTCAATATATTTGAAGCATATATAAGTACATGTTTAAATGTTTGAGCCAATTCTTCCATAAAATAAAACACTGCTACTGCAACACTATGTTACGCAGTTTTTTTCGTATAAAATGGTACTAACCGCTGTCAAAATGCTATGTATTTGCTGTGAAATCAGGCGTTTTACACACAAATTCTAACTTTAATTCTAACTCTAAATTCTCGTGTATGTTATTATGGCACACCGCAAAGATGCACTTATGATAAGATTCTTTTTACGTTTGTGTGTTTTTTAGGTTAGATTTTACATCTAAAACGCCTTATTGTACAGAAAATATATAACACTTTGGCAGTTTCTTGTACTATTTTATATAAAAAAAGCTGCGTAACATAGCGTTGCCATAAAATTGGTCCAATAATCGCCAGAAACTCCTATATCGATTTCATAATTTCAAATGTACTGTACTAATAGGCAAAGAAAAAGTTTTTTTCAGCAACTTGTTTGAATATTCATCAAAACGTGAATAATATTTGAAAAATTACTCTATTATTACGGTGTATAAAATATTGCAGGCCCATTTTTGAGGTACAATAGTTATGTTATGTTACCAGTCCTTTAAGTTAAATAATAATCGAGTTGGTAGTCATAAACTGTCAAAAAACTATGTATTTGCAGTTCGAACCAACCTTTTTCTCACTGCTTCTAAGATCTAACCTCCAAATGGTTAAAGTTAAAACCATGTTATCATAAGTTCAACTTCTTGTTTTAACTCATGATAAAACACGAATGAAGTCGAACAATTATATATTCTGAAATTTGTGCCGTTTTGAGTATAGGGTTTAGAAATAGATATACAGGCCAATTCACAATACAAGTCTATGTTACGCCGCATTTTAAATATGATATGGTTTTAAGATATAAACCCTAACGTAAAAAAACGCATAAACGTCAAAACAGTTTTTAGTACCATTTTATATGCGTAACATAGCCTTGTCATAACATTGGCCTATTTTTATTATACGGCAAAATTGACCCGATGGTGTAAAACGCATCGTGCCTTAAGGCAAATTGCTAGAACTTACCGTACCGTAATTAAAAATCTTGGTACGGAACCCAAAAGAAATTACACAAAATGTGTACACATTATGAAAATCTCTATAAATATTTGATGTGCATATTTGATGTGCATAAGTTCGTTAAACATTTTTGACGGCAAAATAACATTTTTTTAACCTATTTTTATTGGGAGTCCATAACCGCTAGACCTGCCTTGCCAAAAATTAATCAGTTTTTTCATCTTGTCAATACAAGTAAAATGTTTTTTAAATATTAAAATCGGACGTTCTCTTAAAAACTGAGTTACCGTTTTTGGCACTTTTTGCCCCGTATCTTCGGAACGGCTAGACTTGCCTTCTAACTAATCAGCACGTCTCCTTATCAATACGAGTCGAATGTTTTTTGAATCATTAAATCGGTTGATCCGTGTTCCTGAATCGTTAACAAAAATTTGTATCCGCACACCACACACACATACACCATTTTTTTCTAAAGTATGCCAAATGTTCAGAAACCTTTGAAACGTAAAGATATATAAAATT
>NW_020537399.1:0-20523 GCF_003426905.1 Ctenocephalides felis
TATAATATACGTGGTCTGTTCAAAAAGTACCGGAATTACTAATAATTAAATTTCGCGGGTCTGGAGTGTCTGATTGTCAAAATTTTTTTTTTATTGTGTTGGTATACATGCCCTAAAGTATGATGAAATTTTCAGCTATATTCACTGTTTACTTGTCTGTGGTAGTCGCTAAGGTTCGACGTGTTTTCTGAGCTCGGCGATTTTTACAATGGAAGAATTGAAAAGTCAAAGAATTTGTATTAAATTTTGCGTAAAATGAAAAATAAAGTGTTGCAAAGTGCAAAAATTCACCAGATATGGCTCCGTGTGACTTTTCCTATTCCCAAAGTTGAAGAGACCCATGAAAGGACGGCGGTTTCCTCGATTGAAGAAAATCGCTGAGAGTGCTCAAGGACATATCAAAAAGTGAATATCAAGGGTGCTTCGAAATTGGAAAAACGCTGGCATAAGTGTATTATGTGGGGGGGACTACTTTGAAGGGGACCACATTAATGTAGACGAATAAATAAATATTTTTTGAAAAACGAAAATTCCGGGTACTTTTTATATCGTATATCTTATATATAAAAATGGAGCTCTCTTTCAAATGTCCGAATAAAACTCGAAAACGGCTGAATCGATTTGGCCAGTCTTAGTCTTGAAAAATTCGTGCCAATCCAGAGAAAGTCCAAAAGGTGAGAAATTATTTCAAATCCGCGTAGAAACTTTACATTTTTAATTTGAAAATTTTTGTTGAAGCGTAATTTAAATAAAACAAAGGACGGTGGCAATTTCGTGAAATGTCAAACGCTTTTGACAGATGATGTTCAATTACGTTTAATAGGATGTTTTACGCGAATATTATTATTTATGATAAATGTAGTAAGTAGTTTTGTTTGTAGTTTTATTTATATACAAAACGTTAGTAAACGGGCCGCAAGTGTTACTAGAGACTCAAAATATAAACTTTTTTGATATGTTAATATGAAAATGCACTTTTTGGCATATTTTTCTCAAACACGGTGCTCTGAAAGATCTCATTTGTATAATTATATACTCATTGGTATTTATAAAACATTTTCTAGGTTATATTATTTTTTATTTATCTTATTTAAATTCAGAACCTGAATTTGGTATCGATCAAATGGACATTTTGTCGAATAACATTTTTCCAGTTATAATTTACCAGAATTTATCGCAGAATAGATATAGAGTAATATATGAAGGTCCGGGATTAAAAAGGTCCACCACCGATGTGCCAAAATCAGTAAAGTTAAGCATTGTTTAACAACAATATTTGAAAGTAGAGGAAAAAGATATATAGCCAGCTACAAACTTGATTTGAAAACGATAATCTTTGAAATGAGGGAGATAAACGGTAACCTTTGAAATCCATAATAAGAGTATTTTTTTCCGTTATTAGTTTTAGCATTAGTTAAAAATGTAATTATTTTGTAAAATACCTTTAAAATTATAATAAGGCTTTAAACCTTTTTGCCACCTGCCCGTTACAAGTTACCCCGCATATAGGAAAAAAAGTCTAGATAACAAATTTTTGGAAGACATCAAAAAAGCACATTTCTACAATGATTAATTAGAAGTCAGTTACTGAACGTAGTCAGATAATTGTTCGTTTGATATGTCTTATTTGTTGTGATATAATTGTTATGGTTTTCACAATATAGTTTATAGCTCAAAGTTAAATTGGACCTTTGTATCTCGCCCTGCTCTACATATATACTTTTTATTAAATATACTTTAATTCATCGAATGTAACTTGAAACTTTTCAAAAAGCAGGTCGAAGAAGAAATACTTAATTCATTTTTTATCTCTCCTCGCAAAAATTTGAAAATTTTGTATAAGCTCAGTAGTATTATTTACAATTATACACAAAATCCAAAAAGAATCTGAAAAATTGAAACGTAATTAATAAGCCGAAAGACCAAAAAAGACTCGGATTGGATTATACGATGTTTTCTATAGAAAGTGTATAAAACTTGATTGTATGACAAAATATAGACAACTAATGGGGTTTATTGTTTTTTAATACCTAATTGTATACAGCATTCAAACAACACATCCTTTAATCAATTAAAGTATTAATATTTTGATTCTCTAGAAATGGTTTAGAATATACCTTATTTAGACAAAACAACGTTTGCCGGGTCAGCTAGTATATATATATATATATATATATATATATTAGGGTGATCCTTAAAATGGTCATTTTCCAATTTTCTTGCTCCAAGGGGCTCAAATGGTTCCAAATAGATAAAAACAATTCTCTGAAGTTTTAGCTCTTAATTTAACGTTTAGATATAGAGCGCAATTCAATCAAAAGTTCTGTATGGAAATAGCATGGAAAAATTTTCAAAAATTTTAAAAATGTTTTTAGATGTAATTTAGCGAACAAATGCATGAATAAAACTTATTATTTGTCGCTAAGTTATACCTAAAACATTTTTTTTAATTTTCAAAATTTTCTCCATGCTCTTTCCACACATTTTTCATATGATTTCAAATAAATTTCTACTGGAAGCTTTTGCCCTATCTAAATTTTAACATTTTTAACGTACCGCAGGGAAAGGTATAGTAATGAGCCGAGCCGAAAATCTGAAAATGAAAATTTTTGCATATCTTCACGTTTCACAGGTTGCTGAACATTTTGGCATACCTCAGAAAAATTGATGTGTGTATGTCTGCATTTTTCGTTCGTGTTTTCGAGCGCACGGATCAGCCGATTTGAATGGTTCAAAAACATTCGATTCCTATTGATAGTTTGCTGTGCTGATTAGTTTTGACAAAGGAGGTCCAGCCGTTACGGAGATACGGAGCAAAGCGTGCAGAAAATAGAAATTGAGGTTTTGAGAGAACGGAGTTTCCGATTTGAATGATCCAAAAAAACATTCAATTTTTAATGATTGGGAGAAGTAGTGTTTAGTTTTTGGCAAAGGCCAGTACAGCTTTTTCGGAGATACGAAGCTAATTGTGAGAGAACTAAGCATTCGATTTGATGATTTAAACATACTTCTGCTTGTTTTAAACAACTGCTTTTGGGGAAAATGCATTTTTTTTTCAATTTTCTTTTTTAAGAATTTTTTTCTGTATATCGAAAATAATTCAGATTTTAATTTAATTCTGGCTAAAATTCTAAAGCTCACTTATATACTTTAAATAAATAATTTTAACTTTGTAATATCAGTTTATGTAATTCCTATAAATATTAGACAATATTAGTTAGTTCGTATTTATAATAATCTATTTCAACACATTTAATATTTTCGAACATTTCGTTAATGTACGGGAAGTTCCAGCAATTTGCCTTCAGGCAAGATGCCATACACAAAATATCAATTTGTTTCACTTTTTCCTCTGTATCTCTGAAACCGCTGGACCTGTCTTAGTAAAATTTCAATTTCAAAAATTCTTCATTTCGTCAATAGAAGTTTTTTGAATTATTCAAATCGGATGTTTATTTCTCTCAAAACTGCCAATTTGCAAATTTAGCTATGTTTCTTCGAAATGGCTGGACCTGCCTGTGCCGAAAATGAACAATAAACTTGTAATTAAACCAATATTTTGAAAGTTTAAATGACCCTTTTTTGAAATTTTTTCTGATATATTATCGTGGATATTAACGTATTATTAACATATTTATTTAAAATATGTTATACGATATTCAAATTACTTATAACTATTTATCTATCTTGAAGTAGAATTATAAAAATATATATACTTTTTTTTTAGTTCTGAAGGATCTGCTCAACTACTTAAAATAAATAAATGCCAAAAACATCAATTCACACTGGAAATAGAATTATCAAACAGGCGAAAAATAATTAGAGGCTGCTGCGTAGGTATGATTTCCTTATATATACACGCATTAGTAAGCAATATATAAGATATAAATAAAATTCTTCTGTGATGATGTATGAAACGATAATCCTCCTAAACGATTATTTGTATTTTGATAATCTTTATGAAGTTTGTTAAAGGAATTTTTAGAATTTTGTGAATTAAACAAATAGAATAAATGGAAAAAATTACAAAAAAACGCTTATCATTGTTTGACAATGAAAATATTTGAGGCATTGTTTGACATTAAAAACAAATGAAGACTGTTAAAATATAATATATTTATGATTATAAATAAGAAAAATGTAATGTCTACATTATTATTGCCGAAAAGCAGCTGAGATGTGTCAAAAATTAATTAGACAGGTGATGCAGTCTGCCCATGCTTCTGACGGTTGTGGAATGTCAGTGGATATACCCTATATAATTCTATTTGACAGCTTATTATTATTTGAATAATGCTGTCGTGTTTTGCCTTACTTTACTAAATCACAATACAGAAAAAAATAACTGATTCAAAAATACATTTAGAAGTTTCATTGTGTCAAAAATTCATATGTTGGATTCATATTTATTGGATACGGAATATTTACTCAAGTCAAGAGAGCGTTTGGGTCTGAAGGTCAATTTGTATGGATTTTTGGAATTAGGTTCATCTTACTCTCATTTTCAAAAGTGAAAATAATTTAGACTCCTTTCCCACTTCTTAGGGGAGATGAAATCTTTTCTCAGTAGTGTAATTTTATGAACAAAATTATATCAATTATAATCTTTGTTTGCGCCGCAACTGCGCAGGTTGTCGGACCTGTAAAAGGTTTGGTTTTCTACTCGGACAACACTTTTCAAACTTCTAAAGACGGGCAATTCCGACCCACATAAAAAGGCGGATGTGGCTCTCTTATGTTCGATTCAATTCATTCAGTGGTTTTCATTCAGTTCGTTCAGTTTCATACAATTGTTGCATTCAGTTCTATTCAGCTGGTATGGAATTGACCATTGTTAGCTTGGGGGGAGTTCGTTCAGTTCAGTGTTATCAGTTGTTAAAATTTCCATTATGTTTCAAATCGACCAGTTATTTTTTGTTCTACTTATTGTTATCAGTATGATTCCTTTCCAACATTTCAACCCGACTACGCTGATGTTTTCAGACCCAATCAAGTAGCTGCCGGCTTGGGCTTTTAAACAGATAACATTTCTATGCAATATTAATATTATTTCTTTTTTTTATTTATATAATATTTATATAGAATATATTTTAGTTTTATTGTATTCGTTACGGCTTATAAAAAAGCACTTTCAATCATTTTCAATTTCATTTTCAATTAGTTTTGTTTTTGTGAATACACTTTAATTTTCAATTCCCCGGTGTATAAAATACTTCGAAAGGGGTTGAAAATCCCCCCAACCTCAACATTTGGTTCTTTCGAGCCGGATTCTAGTTATTATTAGGATTAATTGGGTGTATCCAGAAAACAAAAATACATAATGGCGCCTAACTTGATATTGAAGCAAAAATTGCACAATTTAACAGCAAACAGATAGATGTACTATGCAATTGTTCAAGAAACGTGCGATCTATCGCAACAGATTGATAAACCTTCAAATAAGGCACAATTTTTTGAAAATTTATTACGGAAAATGCTCGAGAACAATTTATTCAATTGTGCGATTGAATAAATAAATAAAAATATGTTGATAATCCTAGTTACATTCCGGAATATTCCGCAATAAAGACTTGAAACGATTTATACCAAAATAAAACACGTTGAGAAATTGTTAGATTATAAATAGTGCAGTAAACGGAGCGTTTTAGGTCTGAATTTTTTTACGGTGCTCCGAATTGAATGAAATTTTGGAATTAGGTTCATCTTACCCCCAAGTTCAAAAGTGAAAACAATTCGGGTTGCGCCATCACCCCTGACATGGGAATGACACCCCCTCTCAATTGTGTAATTACATTTTTTCAAAATAACGTCGGAAATCGATAGAAGAACTAATTATAAGAAAAAAATGTCTTTTATAGTTTTTCAAAAAAACTAATACTTTTCAAGTTACTGGCCACTAAAGATTCATATATTTTTGGCGTTTTTCTTCGTTTTTTTGCAAATATCTCCTAAAATATACATTTTAACGAAAATCATGTAATGAACAAAATAATGTCAATAAAAATCTTAATAAATCGGTATTACATAAAGTGTTCTAGGAAAAATATTAAGAAAGATTTGAAAGAGCAAAGTCGTTTTTTATTTCGTTCAAGATTTAATTGTTGTATTTAAAGCCATCTAGTGTCGAGGTTTTACATTTTATGCATTTCGGTAAAATTGGGTTTTATAGTGCTCAACATAAGCTTTAAAATGAGTGTTGTTACAAGTTTTTTGAGTGTAAAATGAGTGAGCTATCGTGCAAATAAGAAGCATATACGAAGTTTTTTTCTTTTAAATCATATGGTTTAATGAACGCCATTTCCACCAGAATTAAAGTAATTCACATTCCATCTAGAATTCACTTCATTATAGGCATCTTAATGGATTCTAGCAGATTCACTACTTTAGTACAAACTATGTTCAGAAAACTCACGATTTTATAAAAACTTTTTTTCCAATTTTTAAAAAATCGAAATTATTTTCATTATATCTCAAAAAAAAAATAAAAAATACGTATAAAAGCATATAGTTAAAATTCAAAGGGATCTTTCTGGCTTATTTTTGTTATTTATTATTTTTCTTTCACACAAAATTGACAGAGTTATGAATGTTTAAAGACTGCGCGGCCGCGCAAATTGGAAAAAAAAGTTTTTATAAAATCGTGAGTTTTCTGAAAATAGTTTTGAACTAATGTAGTAAATCTGCTGGAATCCATCAAGATGCTATAATGAAGTGAATTCTAGATGGAATGTGAATTACTTTAATTCTGGTGGAAATGGCGTTCATTAAACCATATGATTAAAAGAAAAAACTTCGTATATGCTTCTTATTTGCACGATAGCTCACTCATTTTACACTCAAAAACTTGTAACAACACTCATTTTAAAGCTTATGTTGAGCACTATAAAACCCAATTTTACCGAAATGCATAAAATGTAAAACCTCGACACTAGATGGCTTTAAATACAACAATTAAATTTTGAACGAAATAAAAAACGACTTTGCTCTTTCAAATCTTTCTTAATATTTTTCCTAGAACACTTTATGTAATACCGATTTATTAAGATTTTTATTGACATTATTTTATTCATTACATATTCATTCGTTAAAATGTATATTTTAGGAGATATTTGCAAAAAAACGAAGAAAACGCCAAAAATATATGAATCTTTAGTGGCCAGTAACTTGAAAAGTATTAGTTTTTTTGAAAAACTATAAAAGACATTTTTTTCTTATAATTAGTTCTTCTATCGATTTCCGACGTTATTTTGAAAAATGTAATTACACAATTGAGGGGGGGTGTCATTCCCCATGTCAGGGGTGATGGCGCAACCCGAATTGTTTTCACTTTTGAACTTGGGGGTAAGATGAACCTAATTCCAAAATTTCATTCAATTCCGAGCACAGTAAAAAAATTCAGAGGTTATACCCTTTTTTCCTCTCCGTTTACTGCACTAAAAAATCTGCATAGTTCTTCAGCTAAAGACAGACCCAAACAACATTCAGCGTCCATTGAAGTACCTAAATAGCCCAGTCATTTTAGCATTAGGCAAGAATCTCGGAATGCGAGATACCCAGCTGTTAATCTGTAAATACTTGTATATTGACACCCTAAAAGTTGTCTCAAAACCTACATATGGTAGGGTGTGCGCAACTATTAAATTTAAAAGTCAAAAGTCACAAAAATCGGGTTTTTTTGCTTTTAATGTAAATATCTCATTTCCTATGGGTTTTTTGCTATTTGTGTTTATTGTCAATATTGTAGAATACAAAATCTCTACAAATTTTGTTTAAAATTTTTTTTCATACGGTGAACCGTTTTCGAGATAGAGGGCGGAAAGCGCGCGGTCAGAACATCACTTCAGGTCAATCGGTGCCTCCGGTCAAAAACGCGCCATATATAGTTGATAAACTATCGATAGATCAATGATTTGTGAATATTTGTCAATTTTTATTAACTATTATGATTTATTTTATCATTTTTTTAACCTATCCACTTTTTATGCGGTATTAATTTATTTAACAACACTTACCTGCCCATGTAATTGCAGAATTGTTAATGAAAATATAAGAATTATATTCGAATTTAAACCTAATTAATATGCTTCAATGATAATGTACTGATAAATCTTTATTAATTACTAACGCAGCAACGTAACGACTAAATAACGTAACGGACTAACTTAACGGAATACTAACAATAGCTACTAAACAATACAATCTGACCTTTGCTGGAACAGGTTTTCCTTTCCTGGCACAACACACACACCACTATACACTAAGCGGGTAGAGCGACTCGCGCCTGGACTCGTCCGACCTCCTCGGAGGATGTTACATTTTCTAATGCCTGTTTTTAACCCTCGACTTGGACCTTATATTGCAGGAACTCTAGTAAAAGTAGGTGGGGGAGTCCATTTGCACTGAGGGTTGTGCAACCCTTTGACGACAATACCAATTGTTCTGTCAAGTATCACCTATTATTATATTTTATTTATTTGACTTTATTTTTAGGTATTTGACTTTACTATTCCAATTGATATCAATTTATATTGATTTTATAATTTGGTGTTGGATTTTTAATTTTCTTTGGTAATAAAATGTTTCAGTTTTGGACTCATTTATCTTTATTTTCCATTTTCCGCATATTTTAAGATTTATTAGTATGGTTTTGGAGTATTGATATTATGGTGTTATTAGCTATAGCTGATGTAAATATAGCAATACCATCAGCGAAAGTCTTCAGAGTGGTGTTATTTTGTTGCGGTAAATCATGAATGTACGAGTATAAACAATATAGGATACTACCTTGCAGTACTCCAGCTTCAATTGTCCTCAAGTTGGATTTGGTGTTAAATATTATTACATAAAAACTTCTATTATCAAAAGAATCTTTTATGGTATTGATTATGTATCTCGGAAATTTGAATTTTATCATTTTATATACCAATCCATTAATCCAAACTGTGTCGAAAACCTTTTCAACATTTAGAAGTATCATGCCTGTATTGCGTTTTCTGTTAAACTTGAATATAATTTGTCTCCAGCTTCAATTGTCCTCAAGTTGGATTGGTGTTAAATATTATTACATAAAAACTTCTATTATCAAAAGAATCTTTATGGTATTGATTATGTATCTCGGAAATTTGAGTTTTATCATTTTATATACCAATCCATTAATCCAAACTGTGTCGAAAACCTTTTCAACATTTAGAAGTATCATGCCTGTATTGCGTTTTCTGTTAAACTTGAATATAATTTTTTCTACTAGTATTGAGAGTGGATGAAGTGTAGAGTGATTCTGACGAAATCCATATTGATTGTTTGGTATAATTGTATGTATGTTAATAAAATCTAGTATTCTTTCCTAAAGTATTTTTTCATATATTTTGCTTAAGATATTAAGTAAGCTTATTGGTCTATAGCTAGATGGTAGATCAGCATCTTTATTAGGTTTCTTTATTGGAACAGTATTACTAATTTTCCAATTGCTTGGAAAGTAATTATGTTTCATTTATTATTTTTGTAAAAAATATTATAGATATTTTATCTAGATGTTTAATACGATATTAGGTATACCATTGTCACCAGGAGTACTCCTATTTTTCCTAGATTCAGTTATATTTTTAACTTCACGAGGTGTGGATAATTTAATATTATTGCTTTTGTAGTTTGAATCATGATATTGATTCACAAAAGATTTAACATAATTTGTGAATGTAATTGAACCTATATTATTATTTTGCTTATGAATTTTCTCAAATATATCTGCTATGACATTAGCTTTATGTGCATTATCAAAAATATATGTAGAATTTACTTTACTTTTAAATATATGGTAAGGTGAGCTAGAATTTTGCGCTAGATTTTCACTTATTTTATGATTAACAATTATTTTGTGCATTTTCAAATATGCAGGCCTAAAATGCACTAATGCTTATAACTGTACAAACAGAGCATTGTATGAAATGTAAACAATAAACATATATGTATCGTATCCGGCGTCGTGTGCACCGGGCTTTAGTGAATTTCCTTGCAATATAAAGTGTGGTATCTCTATTTTGATTCATATTAGTTCGTTCAATTTTTCTATTTCACAGTTGGTTTATATTAGTGATGTGCCGACTCGAAAATTTCCTGATTCGAGTGATTCGAATCAGAAAAAAACCTGATTCGAATCATGATTCGAATCAATTCGAATCAAGTTCATATATGAACAATTATAATTTAAGAGAAGAAATAATATCATTTTAATAATTTTATAAGTGAAATAATTAATTTAGTAAGCAATTAATTCCAAAAAGTGCAGAGATGAATACATTTATACTATATATATATAATAATAAACTAGCTACAAATATAACTAATCTTTCAAGTGAATTTACAGTAAAATATAACCAAACACTTCTCTATCACTAAAGCATATAAAACAATATTCTTAATCTTACGTTGAACGAATGCATGTGTATATTATTGATTGTTTAGATCTAATCTAAACAGGAGCTGAATCTAACGTCTTATGAATGACTTAAATTCAATCCACTACTGTAAAGATTGATATTATTTCATTTGTGTGAATTTGCCATTACTTGCATAATTAAAATATAATAATTTTGTATGTGTATAAACTCGTTGTGTAGTTTATTTTGATAATAATTAAAATCTAAATCGCGTATTTATTATCTAAATGAGTTTTTGATATTTCATGAACAAATTTGCTCTGAGCGCTTAGTCAAAAATAAACAAACACTCGAGACCCATACGCACTGCATCTCCATAAGTCGATACGCTAAACACGGACACATGTTTCGAACTCAAGTCGGAATGATTCAGTTTGAGTCATATGAACTCGGATAAATTCATACCGACTTGAAGTCGGGATACGTCGGTTTGAGTCATAGGAACTCGAATCAATTCATAACGACTTGAAGTCAGGATAAGTCGGTTTGAGTCATAGGAACTCGAATCAATTCATAACGACTTGAAGTCGGGATAAGTCGGTTTGAGTCATAGGAACTCGAATCAATTCATAACGACTTGAATGCGGTTAAAGTCATATAAATTGGAGTCGGGAGATACATTTAAGCGTATTAAAGGCGGGTGACTCGCATGATTTAATTCAAGATTTATTTTTTATATTTATTATTATTATTTTTTATATTTATAATTATTATTATTTATATTATTATAATATTGAATTAAATTAAAACATTTTTTTATATTTATGAAAATTTGTGTTCACACATGTTTTATCACGGTAAATATTTCGCGGCTTGATACGAGTTGATTCGAATCAAGTAAAATCTGATTCGAATCAAGTCGTTAAAGGCTTGATTCGAATGATTCGAATCACTTGATTCGACTTGGCACATCACTAGTTTATATATACTTATTCCAATACTAGTAGAAATGATCTTGGTTAATCTATTCAGTAGTGTTTTCATTTTGGATTATTATTATTTTGCCATAATTTTCTTATTTTGTTTTTGTATTTGATCATATATAAAATATGATCAGGAAGTTTATTGTCATATGTCATCTTATTTACTTTAGGAATTGATAGTTTCATTGAGTTTTGAATTATTGTTGTAAATGCTTGGACCGCTACATCTTTTTTTTCATTTTGGATATAATTTACATCTGTCCAATGGACATTAGGTAAATTTTATGAATAATAAAATAACAAAGAAGCTGTGTGCATAATAAACTATTAAATGCTTGAGAGAGTGCACAGTTGCAATCTCTTCTAATTTAAGAAAAGATTATGATCTAGATTGACTTGGAATGCCAGTTAGGTCCAAAGGCGTTTTCCTTTTTAATCTTTTGGTGTAGTTTGCTGAGATGAGTGCCTTGGCGAGCCCGTTGGGATGGTTCTCCAGTCGGTGACTGTGTTTGATGGCGTATCTTGCAATTTCTTCATCTACCGTATGCAGGCCCATGTCCTGGTGGAGCAGCCATACCAGTACATATTTTGGGGCGTTCAAGATGATCCTTAGTATCTTAGTTCGAAACTTTTGAATAATTTTTGTGTTACTCTTAAATGCTATCCCCAAAGTGCAATTCCGTAAGTCCATATGGGTTTTAGGATAACTTTATAGATCAATAGTTTGTTGTATGTCGATAGTTGAGATTTTTCTTCCTAGTAGCCAATAAAGGCTCTTGAATTTTTCTTCCAGTTGTTTTCTTTTCTTCTGAATGTGTGTTTTCCAATTAAGTTTCTATCCAGATATATACCCAGGTATTTAACGGCAACTGCTTGTGGTATCCGTTCTACATTAATAAATATCGGTGGGCAAGTATCTTTCCTCAGTGTGAAAATGATGTGGACTGATTTTTGGTTGTTGATTCTTAATCTCCAAATTTTGTGCCAGTGATGTGGACTTCAGAAGACAAGGATCCTTATCTGTTTTGGAAATTAGAATTACTTTAGCTATTTTCCACGCCTTTGGAAACACTTTTAATCTTAGGAGAGAGTTGAACAGAATTGTTATGTATCTCAAAGTTTTTGGAGGGAGCTGTTTTAGGATTTGGATCGATATAAGATCATGGCCAGGAGATTATCTGATCTTGAGACTGAAATTTCATGTTTGACTTCCGATGTCAGGAAGCGGATTTGAGTACACTCTTGGTTGGAAAAGTTTTCAAACTGTATTTCTTCAGTGGTTTGCTCCTCCTGGAAGCAGTTTTGCAGAAGAAATCAGCAAATAAATCGACCTTTTCTTGATGACTTTTTGCCCAGGAGTTATCATTTTTTCTAATAGGAATTACTGGGAGTATGGGTTGTTTGAAATGTTTAGTAGCTTTCCATATGGAGTGATTCGTGTCCTTAGTAGCCGTCAGGTCTTTGATTCTTTTTTCAAGTACGTTGTTGTTGTATTCTTTCATATCTTGATGTTTGCCATATTTTAATCGCAATATGTTGTTTGATGTACAGAAGATAGTTGAGTTCATTACTGGTTGTAATTGAAGGAGTGCTATTAAGTGCCGAATGATGTAGTATTTCGGTGATGATTTACCGCGTTATATATGTCGTTTTCTGACTTTAATAACATATTACAATTTAAGTTGGTATCGAGCAGTTCTCTAAATTTGTTCCAGTCCGTAAATTTGTTGGTCAGGTAAGGTTTTATGATAATCGGTGGTTGTTTACAAAAAATGGTTAGGAGAGTGGTCAGAGTTCAAAACTAGGCTATTTTGAGGTTTCATGTTACTGATTGTTATTCCTTTGGTTATGTAGAAGTCTGACAGATCCGGAATTCTGTTTGGGTCGCTCGGCCAATAAGTTGGTTCAACTTATTTCTTAGAGCACTGAAAAAAATGTCAAAGTATTGTTTAAATATTTTATGTTTTTGGGGGCAGTAAATGGCAGAAATTGTGATTCTATTTTGAGGAAAATTAATAAAAAAAAGTTCGTGGCTTGTAGAAACTCATTGCATTGTGGATCTAACAGAGAATGTTTGATTTTAGACTTTATTATGATGGCTGTTCCACCATGTGGTTTGTCGTCCGGATGTCTAGTACTGTATGTTGTATATTGTGGAATGTTGAGGTAGCTTTTGCTAGTAAAATGTGTTTTACTGATTAGCATTATGTCAATATCGTTATGACGAAGAAATTGTTTTACTTCTTGGTGGTGCTGCGCAAGACCGTTGGCTAGTTAGTTTGTAGTATAAGGCCATCATTTTCTCAAAGGTAGAAGATTTGTCAAAATGTTCAGCATAGTGCTCATTTGGTCCATGAGAGTTTTCATCATAGCTTTTAGTTCTTGCATGTCTGCTTGTTGGTTACTTGGAGTAATTATTTGCTGTTGATTGTCTGACGACAGTCCTCCTTGGTTGTCCCTGTGGTTTTTGTTGCTGTTTATGCTTATAGAAGTAGCATTAAAGAAGGAAACGTTTGCACGGACGAAAGGTTGAGAATTGTCACTAGGTTGGGCGGATTGTCTTTGCCTCAGGGGAGGGAATAGAAGTCTGACAGAGGGAATAGAAGTCTCTGCGTCGTCTTTCTTCTTTATAAATGGTGCACCCTCCATAGCTGGCTGGGTGATTACCAGAACAAAGAGCACATTTAACGCCGGCGTTGACTGGGTCCTTCCAGGGACATCTTTTGTTAGATGCTATTTGGCACATTTTACGCAGCGTGCGATGCGTGAACAGTAATTTTTTGTATGTCCAAGATTTTGACATCTTGTACACTGCGGAACTTCTCTTTTATGGCGCATAGCTTCTATAGTAACTTTTGTTCTGTAGAGGTATTCGATGGAGTAAAAATCATTATTGTTATTGCTTTGCTCAAGTTCCACTACAAAATATTAAGTGGAGCCTTTGTAACTCTGTGTTTCATTGTGTAGATGCGTACGACCTTGTGTCCGAGTGTAATAATTTCTTCTGTAAATGTTTCGATGTCAGTGCTATGGTGCAAATTTTTCACCACTACTTTAAATGTTCGCTTATACTTCGCTTGATAGGAGTGTAATTGTGTGCCCTTTCATGTAGCAACTTCAAAACTATATTGTAGACGTGAGCATCTTCGGTATTAATTTTGACTTGATCGTTTCCCACTATTTTGTATGAGTACTGATCTTTTACGTGAGTCTCAAGTAAACCAAATAAAGGTTTAATGTCGCTTACGCCATGTACAAAGATAGGTGGTGTGTTTGTTGTTTGTTTGTCGGCATCTTTTTGAACTGATGTGCTTGCTAAAACATCAAAGTAGTTGCTAGTGGGAGTTGGGTTCAGCCAGTATTCCTTTAAAGTATGTTGTTCCATTGAGGTACTTGGATTTTCTGACTGTGAGCGTTTTTTATTTTGAACGGTTGTCTAGCCCTGGTTAAGGTTACTAGTATCAATTGATGATTCACTGTTGACATCGTTCATAGCGGTAACTTCCATAACATCGTGACTTGGTTCTAAATTACTATGTTCCATTGTTATATTTTGGCTAATTTCACTAGGAATAATCAGTTTAAATTATTTATTTTCAATTTTATTGATAGTACCAGATTTTGACATTTCTGGAATAATGTCAGTATTTTTTTTAATATTTTTTCGTCATTTTTGCTAATGCTAGTTTGATTTTATGTTTAATTTTTCAGTTTCCTAATGACTTTTTTTTCACTTATAATTTCGTTAACCGAATAATCTGCATTGTTTGTGTTATATAATGTTTGTATTGCGCTCGATACGCAAGCACCGATTCGCCGGGTCGGGTCCCGTTAATCTCGGAATTATTTACCTGCCCGTCGGCAGCGTCACTCATGTCACTAACACTTTTAATTTCACTTAAATTAAACTCAATTGAGTTAATTTTTGATAGATAGAAATTAAAGTCACTTGCGTGTACCCACAAGGGCACATGGCGGTTTTATTAGATATCTACACTATACAGGTATAATATGTTTATTATTTGACTACAGGTAGACTGGCTTGTTGTAACGTTACTGATAATACTCTGCGATGTGTACAGTTCAACTGTCGGTAATCGAATGTGGACCGCTACATCTATTTCAGGCATTGAATCAATGTGTTGCATAATGCCTATTTTTTGTTCTTATTATGTCTGAATAATTCCCAGTTGGCTTTTCTGAAGTTAAATTTCGTAGTATTTTTACTATTAATTTCAATTTCGAGCAATGGAATGGATATGATAACGGGGTTATCTTCGGAATTGGTTTCAGATATGTATATGGTAAATAATGTGTATGGATATTTTTTGTTAATGATAGAACAATAATGGAAGGAGTTTGAAAACTATTAATAGTATATCTAGTTGGAGAAGAAATATAATATAATGTGATGTCATTTGAGTTTTGTACAAGAAAATTATAAAGACGAATTCCTTTAGTATTATTATTAATACAATTCCAGAACATGTGTTGTGAACTGAAGTCGTTAGCAATTAATATTTTAGAATTTAAATTGAGGATATTAGTTAAATCTAGTATTTCTAATTTATTATTAATTATTTATTATTAATTTCTAATTTATTGGATATAAATAAAACAGAATGTTGTTAATTCATTGTTAATGTTAATATTTATTGCCTTGCACATATCTCTTTTAGCAGATTCTATGATATCACTTCTAATTATGCTGTATCCAGGTATATATATATATATATATATATATATATATATATATATCTATATATATATAAAATTCTTCTGTAACAATGTAAGTTTCATATTTCCTCCTAAACTATAATTCGGATTTTCATGAATCTTCCTGAAGTTTGTTCGGGAAATTTTTTAGAATGTTTTGATTCATAGAAATATAGCTAAATTGTAGAAATAAATAGAAAAAATTACAAAAAACCGCTTATCATTGTTTGCCCTTGAAAATATTTGAAGCTTAGTTTGACATTAAAAACAATTGAGGACTGTCATTTGCCAAACATTTCTATTCACTATAGGCTAGGCTAAGGCGATATTAGAATATAATAAATTCATAATTATGAATAAGGAAAATGTAATGTCTACATTATTAATGCCGAAAAGCAGCTGAGATGCGCCAAAAAAATTAATATAAGATGCAAATAATGAGTTCGTTCCATCCGAGCCAATCTGACAGTCCGAAACTGTTTCAAACTAGACCAAACTCTTTCTGATTTTTTATGGCAGTTGGCAATGGTTTGGTTTGGGTACATCCAACGCGTTCGAACTCGGTGCTCACTCGATAATAATAATAATTATTATTTTAATACATAAATATATATATATATATATATATATATAATATATAGAATTTTATGATATGAGTGGAACGAATATTAATTGTTTAATATGAACAAAACAGCACTCAGATTTTTTAACAAAATTTGTTAAAAAATCTGAGTGCTGTTTTGTTCATATTAAACAATTAATATATTTATATGTATATATTAGACATATTCTAATAAAATATAACTTAATTATATCAATGATTTGCTTTTTAATATTTCCCAGTTATATATCGTTATGTCGCTTTTAATCTAATATTCTACAATATTTGGACTCCTGTAAATTCATTAAATTTTTAATGTTCTATTTGAGATTAAATAACATTATATTTTAATCGTATTAAATTGCGGAGTTTTTGTTTGTGCCGGGTACAAACACAAAATGACAGTTTCAAACTCATCGGACTTGATGGAACGCATTACTGACAATCCGCAACAGTTTGGAATCCGAAATTTTGGATGGAACAGAAAAAAGTGTTCTGCGCATGCGCGGACAGTTCCGGACTGTCAGATTGGCTCGGATGGAACGAACTCAATATAACATGCATTGACAAGTGATGCAGTCTGCGCATGCGTCTGACGTGCGCGTGGTTGGCTTTTGCTTGCAATAATTTTGTTTGCGCACTTTGCGAACAGATTTCGCCGTACGAATTCGCGCAAAGGAGCGAGCCATAAGTGATTGCGCTCAAACATATTCAATTGCAGTCGTTTTGCCTTACTATACTAAGTCGCAATACAAAAAAATTTATTAGAAGTTTCATTGTGTCAAAAATTCATATGTTTGTCATTGGGTACGGAATATTTACTCAATGGAGCGCTTTGGGTCTGAAATTTTTACTGTTTTCCAATTCGTTTGGAATTTTGGAACTAGGTTCATCTTACTCTTCAGAAGTGAAAACAATTTAGACTCCTTTACCACTTCTCGGGTGGATGACATTTCTTTTCAGTGGTGTAATTTTACTTTTTTTCAAAATAACGTTGGGTATCGATAAAAGAACTAATTATACGAGAAAAATATTTATAATGTTTTTCAAAAAAGGAAATACTTTTCAAGTTACTGGCTACTGAATATTTGTTTCTTTTTTGCGTTTTTCATCATTTTTTGCTAACACCTTCAAAAATATACATCTTAACGAAAATCATGTAATGAACAGAATTATATCAATTAAAATCTTAATAAATCGTTATTTTATAGTGTTTTAGGAACTATTAGGCTAGATATGAAAATGGGTTTTTATAGTGCTCAAAATAAGCTTTAAAATGAGTACTTCTGCGTGTAAAATGAGTGAGCTATCATGCAGATAAAGGACGCATGCAATGTTTTTTTTTTCATTTAAATCGAATACTTTGAGTGCCATATCCACCAAAATTAAAAATAATCGTATTCAATCTAGAATTAACTTGGTTTAAGAGATCTTGATGGATTCTAGAAAATACCACAACTTTAGTACAAATGATTTTCAAAAAACTTATGATTTCATGAAAAAAAAAACATTTAAAAAAAAACAACCAATTTCTCATCATAATACCTCTGAAAGAATACGTATAAAAGTATATATATATGAAAATTCGAGGTATTTTTCTGACTAATTATTATTGTTTATTATTAATTCATTACACAAATATTGATAGAGGTATTAATTAAGGAGTGCGCGGCTGTCCAACCAGAGGTCTTTCGAGCCCTTTAACCCTTCGCCGTTTTACAATAAGAGAAGTTACGGTAAAATTAATGATAGAGAAAGTTGTAGCTCATTTAATCACCTTTAAAATAGTGTATTACAAGTTCTGATAAAATCAGAATTAAAAGAGTAATAATCCAATTAATGCTGTGGATGGTGACGGAGTGCAAATTGTTAAAAACATTGAAATTAAGATAAAGATTAGCCTATTTCCAAAATATCAAGTAAATTGGAGCACAGTAAAAAATTCACAGAGCAATAATTTTGTTGATTGTAAGTTGAATAGAGCACATGAACAGGATTTGACAAATTAATTCACTTCAAATATAAACTTAAGCAATAATGTATATTGATTTATTGGAGAAAAAAATGTAATTTAAATATTAAAATACTAAAAGCCAGTTAAAATATGGTACGAAATTATAAAAATTATAGGCAACATTATTGAAGCATATATTTTGGGTAGAAAAATGAAAGGTGATATTGCACCTTTGCCGCGAATGCTATATATTAATTTTTCTGAATTTGTTGTACTTTTTAAAAGATTTCAATTTTCAACACGTATATCTTATGCTATAACCATAAATCACAAAGGCAGACGATTATTTTAGTGTGATAAATTTGGAAAATCAATGTTTTAGTCGTGAATAAACAAAAAATCATTCATTTATACATCCACATCTACAGGTATGACTAAAAAATACTATATAACCCTTAAATGCAATAAAATAAATTGAGCTATTGGAAATAAATTTGTTCTATAAATCGCAGTGTATAATTTTTAATATACAATTTTATTGAACATTTTTTAATATTTGTTAAATGAAATAATTAAAGTGTTAACTGTGGGAATTGAGAACAATCATTTTATTTGAAATAGTTCTACATTCAACATCACTCATATTGGTGTAAATAGTAATTCAAAAACAGTAATTATTATTTTTAACTAAGTAGTAAATATTAGTATAAAAAATTGAAAAATTGTAGACATGAGTACAGAACAACGTCTGTCGGGTCAGCTAGTATATATATATATATATATATATATATATATATATATATTATTTAGTTTTCAATAAGGTCTCTGATATGAATACAAGATGTATATCATTATTTGTTAGTATATGGCTTAGTTCTACTACATTTTTTGTAATGCCATTTGCATTCCAATACATAATATTAAATTTAGATTCATTTATATAAACACTAAACTTTGTTTTTCTTTAACCGTTATTGTTTTTTTATTGTCATTTGCTAATTTCAGTAAGGTTTGGCGTGTATATTTAACCCTCCGTCGGTCGGAATGTCTGGCCAGACTTTTTTCGACTTCTATTTAAAAAAAATTAGTAATCCTATCGACTTGAAATTTCTGGACTTTTCCTAAAATTTCATTAGCTGTCAATTAATGAAAAAATCAGGACGAAAAATGTGTGGTCCAGCCAGACTACTCCGACCTTTCAAAGGTAAATAAATATCCAACCAACGGAGAGTTAACAGTAGGATCTGAAAATAATTATTTTAAATCTGTAAGTGCATCAAACATGTTACTCGTCGGGAATTCGTCTTTGTTTGTATTGTTGTCAATGTTTACATTCTGTCTTGGTAGGTGGGGAAGTTATGTAATGATGGGAAATATGATTTTAAAAGTGGTTTAGGTGTGGGAGCTGGTATGTAAGAAATGGCAATTGTAGATTTTTGTTTTCTTTATTTTTGTCGGTACGTTTTTCTAGATATTCTCTCTGAAGATCGGCATTCATTACAATTGGCTGGGTGATTTCCAGAGCAATTTACACATATAGGCAGTTCATAATCCGTTTTAGGACACTTTCCAGGGGCAGGTTCATTAGTGCATTTAACGCATCGAAATTTCATGTTGCAAAGAGCTGAAGTGTGTCAAAAATTGGCAACGGTAACATTGTTGGCACTCTCTGAGATTTAGAAATTATTCGTTCTTACGATATTTTATCTCCAGATACAGTCAACCCTCGGTTAACGCGACAAGTGCGTACCGTGCAGTATGGGGACCGCGCTATAAAAAACTCGTATTTTACATATTTTACATACAATTCAAGCTAATTCGTAGTGCGTTTCATGGAAACTTATATAGTGCAGTGTGGAACCGCACTATAAGAGACTCAGAGTTAGTACAAAT